>NW_028260651.1:0-15000 GCF_056163025.1 Triticum urartu
ATAGTATCTTTCACCTCTCTTTTTTGATTTGACATGGGAAACATCTCCCATCCTTTCTTTGACTCTTTTTCTTTCTTTATATGGGAAATTATCCCAAATGACAAATGAATAGGTGTGGAAGTTATAATTGTAAATAAACCAGGATCGAATCTATGGAAGCATTGGTTTATACGTTCCTTTTAGTTTCGACTTTAGGGATAATTTTTTTCGCTATCTTCTTCCGAGAACCACCTAAGGTTCCACCAACTCCAACTAAAAGAATAAAATAATTTCATTTAAGTAAGAAGTCCCCCTATCTGGGAGACTTCTTACTTAAATTAGTCTCCGTGTTCTTCGAATGGATCTCTTAATTGTTGAGAGGGTTGCCCAAACGCGGTATATAAGGCATACCCAGTAAAGCTTACAAGTAAACCAGATATGGAGATGGCGACTAAAGTTGCTGTTTCCATTTTTATAGAATTTCAAGATTACAATGGATCTACGAAAAGATCGTGTATTTACAACTACAACGGAATAGTATACAAAGTCAACACCAATGATTAAATAGAATTTATGGCTACACAAACCGTTGAAGATAGTTCTAAACCTAGGCCAAAACGAACTGGTGCAGGTAGTTTACTGAAACCCTTGAATTCGGAATATGGGAAAGTCGCCCCGGGTTGGGGGACTACTCCTTTTATGGGGATCGCAATGGCTTTATTCGCTATATTCCTATCTATCATTTTAGAAATTTATAATTCTTCCGTTTTACTGGACGGAATTTTAACCAATTAGGTTTCTACTAACTAAAACTAGGAAGTCAGAGTTTTTCCATCCAAAAAAGCCTTTCTAGTTTAAGATCTACATTTCTAGATATTATGGTAGTTCGACCGCGGAATTTTTTTGTTTCGGTATCTCTGGAATATGAGTGTGTGACTTGTTAGAATTGATCCTATTGATAATACATAGAAAGGGCCTGTTATCTCTATCAAGATGATTCTAATTCGTCAGATATTATTTATTCTAGTATCTGGAACACGAAATAGATAGAGTGGATCAAAAAAAAATGGAACTATGATTCATACTCACTATTAAGACCTCGCAACCAGACTGAAAAATTCAAGTAGTTCTTAAATAAAAATAAAAAAGAAATTTTCTTCCTTCCAATTTTGTTTGCCCAAAAGACAACTTTTTTTCTCTCGATTTTGTCGAGTCATTACACTGATTCAATAAATGATTATCAAGCGGTTCTTATTCGAAGAACCCTTGCCTTTTGTTTAGCTTGAGACTAAATCATCGTGGCTCTAGTATGAATCTAAGGTTTTAATTGAACTGATTCATAGGATCTCAACAAGATAATTTCTATATTACGCATAAAAAAACAAATCCTTTATAGGGAAGAGAAAAGTCAAGAAGCCTCTAATGACCAACATAAGGGAAAGGAAGAAAGAAAGACGCGCCAACTTGAGATTTTTTGGCATTATCATCACAAAGAAGATATTCCGGATTTTTCTTATTTGATATCTTCAAGGCAAATCGACCCAATTCAGTGGCTGATGAAGTTTTGAACCTTTTTTCTAATATTCGTTGAAAATTTTTGTGTTTCTGCTTGAGCCGTACGAGATGAAATTTTCATATACGGCTCTTAGAGGGGGACTCGGGTTAGTTACCTATCTCAATAAAGTATATGATTGGTTTGAGGAACGTCTTGAGATTCAGGCAATTGCAGATGATATAACTAGTAAATATGTTCCTCCCCATGTCAACATATTTTATTGTTTAGGGGGAATTACACTTACTTGTTTTCTAGTACAAGTCGCTACCGGTTTTGCTATGACTTTTTACTACCGACCAACCGTTACAGAGGCTTTTTCCTCGGTTCAATACATAATGACCGAGGCCAACTTTGGTTGGTTAATCCGATCAGTTCATCGATGGTCAGCAAGTATGATGGTTTTAATGATGATCCTGCATGTATTTCGTGTGTATCTCACAGGGGGATTTAAAAAACCCCGCGAATTAACTTGGGTCACAGGTGTGGTTTTGGCTGTTTTGACTGCATCATTTGGTGTAACTGGTTATTCTTTGCCTTGGGATCAAATTGGCTATTGGGCAGTCAAAATTGTGACAGGTGTACCTGACGCCATTCCGGTAATAGGATCGCCTTTAGTGGAGTTATTACGCGGAAGTGCTAGTGTGGGCCAATCCACTTTGACTCGTTTTTATAGTTTACATACCTTTGTACTGCCTCTGCTTACTGCCGTATTTATGTTAATGCACTTTCCAATGATACGTAAGCAAGGTATTTCGGGTCCTTTATAGGGAAGGCATATCATAGAGAATTATAATTATCATATATCATATCGGGTAGGTTTTGGTATTTCATTGCTACAAGCATGGGTTATTGTAAAATAACACATGTCATTTGGATACTTCTCTTCAACTCCAAAGTATTTTTATACAATACAAATAGTTGAAGTTAATTTTACGAAAGAAAAAAGGCGGATTATGGGAGTGTGTGACTTGAATTATTGATTTGGCCATGCAGATAAAGAATTGGATCTGCCACATTAGAATTCACAACCAAAGGTGTCTCCGCATCCAATCAACATGTAAGTCCCCTACCTAGGAAGGATAGGCTGGTTCACTTGAGGAGAATATCTTCTATGATCATACCGCAACCATGTCATCCATGAACAGGCTCCGTAAGATCCCATAGAGTAGAAATGGAATAAGTCATGTGACATGATCCAGTTCTCTATTTATTACACTTACCTTTTTATTATAGTATGGAAATGCATTCATTTTCTTTGCATCGATTGTGATCCGCAATACTATCGGAGTAAAAGAAGGGATCTAAGGAAGAATGTAGGCTAAACTTTTTGATTTTTTATTAGTAACAAGTAAATATTTTGTTTGGAGGTAAGAAACTTGCGATATTGAGGGGATAAATACCAACTAATCAAGAGACATGAGACAATCCACAAAGCAATTGATCATGATCAAATTTGTAAGCCCACTTGGATATTGAGCATTTACCCATAAGAATAGGATTATTTTCAATGAGTAGTTGTAGGTGCAACTTCGGAAAAGAGAATCTGATAAAGCTTTTCTTGCCTAGAGTCATTGAGTCATTATAAACCTTAATTCTATTAAGGATCTTCCGCGGTCTTATTTCTTTCACTCTTGCTCGAGCCGGATGATGATAAATTCTCATGTCCGGTTCCTTTGGGGGATGGATCCTAAAGAGTTCACCTATCCCAATAACAAAGAAACCAGACTTAAATGATCCTGTATTAAGAGCTAAATTAGCTAAAGGGATGGGACATAATTATTACGGGGAACCCGCATGGCCCAACGATCTTTTATATATTTTTCCAGTAGTAATTCTAGGTACTATTGCATGTAATGTAGGTTTAGCGGTTCTCGAGCCATCAATGATTGGTGAACCGGCAGATCCGTTTGCAACTCCTCTGGAAATATTACCCGAGTGGTACTTCTTTCCCGTGTTTCAAATACTCCGTACGGTACCCAATAAGTTATTGGGCGTTCTTTTAATGGTTTCTGTGCCAACAGGCTTATTGACAGTACCTTTTCTAGAGAATGTCAATAAATTCCAAAATCCATTTCGCCGCCCAGTAGCTACGACCGTTTTTTTAATCGGTACTGTAGTAGCTCTTTGGTTAGGTATTGGAGCAACATTACCCATTGATAAATCATTAACTTTAGGTCTTTTTTAGATATTTTTTGATTCATTCAACCGTGAAGTACCATAGGTATCTAGGAAATAGTTACTTCCAAGTGAATCTTCCCTAGATACCTAAAATCCATTTTATTATGATCCATTTCGCGAAAATATAGATTGTACCAAAGATGCTAAATTGTTTTCTTTTTATTCTAACTCGAAAAAGAAGAAGAAAAAAAATTGCAATGGATTTAAAACGAGAGTTTATTCTTAAGTAAATCAATTGGGAGATGCTTCTCTAGAGTGTCCCATATATGTTTTCTATCTTCCATACGAAAACTGTCAATTCTCAGAAGATCTTCTTCAGTCTTACTCAAAAGGTCCAATAGTGTATGTATATTGGCCCTTTTTAGACAATTATACGTTCTAGAAGTCAATTCTAATTGATCAATAAAAATACAATTCAATGGAATTCCTTTTTTGTTTTTCTTTAGATTAGTTAATCTTTTTTGAAAAGTAAAAAGGGGTGGAGTAAACCTGTTTTTATTTTCTTCGAAACTAGCGCCCTCTTCCTCCGCGTGTAGAAAAGGAAGAAATAAATCAATCAAATTACGAGAAGCCTCATAAAGTGCTTCCTTAGGGGTTAAACTTCCATTAGTCCATATTTCTAGAAAAAGTATCTCGTGTTTTTCATTTCCATTCCCACAAGAAAAAATACTATAATTCACATTTCGAACAGGCATGGATACAGCATCTATAGGATAACTTCCATCTTGATAGTTCTTTCTGAGTTCTGTCTGATATCCACGATCTCTCTTGATCTGTAAATCAATACAGAAATCAATGGGCTCTGTCAAGTTAGCTATAGGTTGTGCCGTATCAACGATTTCTACGGAAGGCGGTAAGATGATATCTTGAGCAGTTATGTATCTAGGACCTTTGACGCAAATGGATGCGTCTCTAACTCCATAGAGATTACTTCTCAATACAATTTCTTTCAAATTTAGTAAAATTTCTTGTACGGATTCTTCAATACCTGCTATTGTAGAATACTCGTGCGGCACGCTCCCAAATTTTGCACGTGTGATACATGTTCCTTCTATTTCTCCAAGTAAAGCTCTTCGCAAGGCAATACCGACGGTGTCCGCTTGACCTTTTCTAAGCGGGGACAGAATGAAACGACCATAATAAAGGCGCTTACTATCTACTCTTGATTCAACACACTTCCACTGTAGTGTTTGAGTGGATCCTGCTACCTCCTCTCGAACCATAATAGACTAGTATTATTATTTTATCATTGAATCGTTTATTTCTCTTGAAATGAAAGTTGAAAGCGGGTTAATTCTTTTACAGACGTCTTTTTTTAGGCGGTCGACATCCATTATGCGGCATAGGTGTTACATCGCGTATACAACTTAATCGCACACCACTTTTAGCAATGGCTCGTAATGCGGCATCTCTTCCACTACCAGCGCCCTTTACCATAACTTCTGCTCGTTGCAAACCTACTGTACGAATAGCATCTACTGCTGTTCTTTGACCAGCATAGGGTGATGCTTTTCTTGAGCTTTTGAATCCACAAGTACCGGCCGAGGACCAAAAAACCACCCGACCTTGTGGGTCTGTAACAGTTATAATGGTATTGTTGAAACTAGCTTGAACATGAATAACCCCTTTTGTTATTCTACGTGCACTCTTCCGTAAACTAAAACGTGCATTCCTACGTAAACCAATACGCACTTTCTTACGTGAACCAATTTTTGGTATAGCTTTTGCCATATTTTATTATCTCATAAATATGAGTTAGAAATAAAAAAAAGAAAAAAAGATACAAAGATATCCGTTTCAGGGTAAAATAAACCCTTTACTTTAATTATTTTAAATGAAATTATTTTATTTGGAATTGGAACATTTCCGCGGGTACTTTTTTTTACTTTTTAGAAAGTAAAGTTCTTTTTCGAAAGATTACCCCTGTCTTTGTTTATGCTTCGGATTAGAGCAAATGACTCTAATTCGTCCACGCCTACGAATCAGTCGACATTTTGTACAAATTTTACGAACGGAAGCTCTTATTTTCATATTTCCGTATCCTTTTTTAAACTATGAATCTAATCTTTTGGAAAAAATAAGTCTCTTCGCTTGAATTTTAGAACTTAGAATTTATTACCCTAGAAAAAAAAAGAAAAACCTAATCCTTTGAATCTTTGGTATCCTTCAAATCTTCGCTATCCTTCAAATCTTCGCTATCCTTCGAGTCTTCGATACGCTTCGAATCCTTATGGGGAAGTCTATAAATTATACGTCCCTTGCTTGAATCATAACGACTTACTTCAATTTTGACCCTATCCCCCATCAGTATTCGTATAGAACTAGACCGTATCTTTCCTGAAATATAGCCTAGGATGATGGTGTCATTCTCTAGCCGAACGCGGAACATTCCATTGGGTAGGGCTTCCGTAACTAAACCTTCGAAAGTTACTTTTGCTTCTCTCGGGTTTTTTTTTTCTCTCCTATTTTTTTTTTCTGTCATATTTTTTTTCTCCTATTTTTCTATTTTTATTTTAAAAATAGGAAGGGCGAGATAGAATTCGAGCACTATAGGCGGGGCGATTACCATATATAACATAAGACTTCTCCCCCAATTCTGTTTAGTCGAGCTTCTCGATCTGTCATTATTCCTCGAGAAGTAGAAAGAATAGCAATTCCCATTCCACCCAAAACTTTAGGAATTCCTTGATAGTTGGTATAAATTCGTAAGCCGGGTCGGCTGATACGCTTTAAAAAGGTTCTTGTTCTATATATTCCTTTTATAGTCTTTCTCTTTTGATGTCGCAAAGTTGAAACCAAGAAATATCTGTTACGTTCCTGATGTTTCCGAACACTTTCAATAAAACCCTCTCGTAGAAGTATTTTAACAATGTTTTCGGTAATATTTGTAGATACTACTCGAACTGTTCCTTTTTTATTCATGTCCGCATTTCTTATAGAGGTTAGTAAATCAGCAATAGTGTCCTTGCCCATAAGACTCTAATTCTAGGTTCCTCCTAATTTTTCTATAATCAACATGTTTTCTTTTTTTTTTTTTCATTTTGGATTTTAAAACATATACGTAAAACACAATCTACTAAATTAATTCTTTGGTCTCAATTTCGCCTACTAGTATTTATAATACTTCAGGAGCTAATGAAACTATTTTGGTAAAATTCAATTCTCTCAATTCCTCGGCAATCGCGCCAAAAACTCGAGTTCCTTTTGGATTGCCTTTTTGATCAATTATAACCGCAGCATTGTCATCATAGCGGATTATTATACCGTCTTCGCATTTGAACTCTTTACATGTACGTACAATTACAGCTCGAATTACTTCGGATCTTTCTAGAGGCATTTGGGGCAATGCGTCTTTGATTACAGCAACAATAACATCACCAATACGAGCATATCGCTGATTACCAGCAGCTCCTATGACTCGAATACACATCAATTTTCGAGCTCCACTATTATCTGCTACATTTAAAAGGGTCTGAGGTTGAATCATATTATTTTGATTTCAATTTGTTATTTCAATGCAAAAGGATGAAAGAAATATTGTCTTTCCAGAAAGAAAAACCGAGCATTTTTTTTTATCTTCCATACCCCTTTTAGGGTTCTATATCTCTAATCGAATAAATTGACTTCGTATGGGCATTTTACTGGCAGCTATGGAGATAGCTGCTCTAGCTACAGTTTCAGATACTCCCCCCATTTCATAAAGTATACGACCAGGTTTAACAACGGATACCCAATATTCGGGGGACCCCTTTCCCGAGCCCATACGTGTTTCCGTGGGTCTTAGTGTAACCGGTTTGTCGGGAAATATACGTACCCATATTTTTCCACCACGACGTGCATATCGTGTTATTGCTCTTCGTCCTGCTTCTATCTGTCTCGCCGTGATCCAAGCGGGTTCAAGTGCTTGAAGAGCATATCTA
The DNA here is from genome assembly GCF_056163025.1 of Triticum urartu. Taxonomy (NCBI): domain Eukaryota; kingdom Viridiplantae; phylum Streptophyta; class Magnoliopsida; order Poales; family Poaceae; genus Triticum; species Triticum urartu. Next base: position 7,633 of record NW_028260651.1, read on the forward strand.
CCAAAACAAATACGATTGCCTCGGCAGGATTTTCCTTTCATTCTTCCTCTATGTTGTTTGCGAAATCTGGTTCTTTTGGGGTTATAGTCGATGGTTCTCTTTCTTAGTTCCATCTCTACTGCAAAACTGGACATGAGAGTTTCTTCTCATCCAGCTCCTCGCGAATGGAATCAGAAAGCATGTAAATTTCTCTAATTCATAATATTCCAAAATATTACGGTACGGATAGATACACATTAATAGATAATAGAAAAAGTTCGGTTTTTTTTATATTGAATTTGTTAAAACAGAAAAATATAATATATAGTCAAAAAAGAAGATCTAGAATATATCCAGATGTGTGTGTATATTTATCTAAATTCTATATTTATAGATAATGTAATCCTTCTTAAAAAAATCCTTATTTTTACTCTTATTGAATCGCGGTAAAGTATTCTAATTCAATAAGAATTTCGCGGGCGAATATTTACTCTTTCCTGTCTTATTTGTTAATTTATAAACTTACCAAATAAGACAATTTTTTTGGTTTGTTCCGCCATCCCACCCAATGAAGTGTTAGGATTCTTTTCAATAAAATCCTATGGAATCATAGGTTCTGTCGTTCCCACTGCTTCTCCTTGAATGGTTAGGTCTGAATCCCGCAACGGAGCTTCCAAAAAATTTCTTTCCGAGTTAATTTTCTCAGTTTTATTAACCCGGGCGGCTCTTTATTATTGCTTTAAATTTGTAGTTCTTGTTTCAAGTTACAATTTTTAATTCTCTATTATTTTTATTATATTGATGCTTTATCACATTGCCTTTTATGATGTAATTCATAGACCATACATAGTGGAATCCTATATCTTATTTATTTCCTCTTCCTTCTTTCTATCATCCCTCCCTTTATCCACATCCCTTTAGTTTTGCTTCACAACCTAGAATCCCTTTTCTTTTTTAGAGAAAAAATTGCAGTTGCTACAACTATATGACACATCTACTCATTTATGTTATGATAGAGGTATTTATTCATATAGTGACTGTTTCTTAGTTAGGATCTCGACAATACGAAGCAATAGGTTGGTTATTAGTTAATTTTCTATAATTACTAAGTTTTTTTCTTAAAAAAAAGAAAAAAATAACGAGTCACACACTAAGCATAGCAATTATATTAAATGATTTATCAATTTTCATTAAATCTTATAGAAAGAGGTATAATTTCTTCTTTTGCAGGGATTTCAGGAAAAAAGTCTCTTGTCATTTTTTATTCTATCAATGGACAGAATCCGAAGACAAGATTACTTATTCTTCGTCTACGAATATCCAAATTTTTACACCTAATACTCCATAGATAGTCCGAATTGGATAGCAGCAATAATCAATTTTAGCGCGAATTGTTTGGAGGGGAAGTCTACCCTTTTTAATAGATTCGGCGCGTGCAATTTCTTTTCCTCCGAGACGACCCGCAATTTTTACTTTTACTCCCCTTATATCTGCTTTTTTAGTTAATTCAATGGCTTTTTTCATTGCCTTTCGGAATGAAACTCTATTTTTTAATTGGAAAGCTATATATTCTGCAAGAATGTTAGGCTGTCTATAAGGTTCTTTAACTTTTTCGATAGAAATATTAAATCTCTGGTTTACAGAGTTAATTTCCTTTTGTAGATCTTTCTCTAATTCTTCGATTGCTCCTTTTTTCTTTAATAAATTTGGGAATCCAATATGGATTATGACGTGGATCGTATCGATTTCTTTTTGGATTTCTATATGTGTAATTACTTCGGAACTTGAACCTGAGTCCATTTTTCTATTATGTGTAATTACTTCGGAACTTGAGTCTGATTCTATTTTTCTATTCGAGCCCTTTTTCCTATTCTTTTGTATATAGTTCTTGATACAATCCCTTATTTTTTTATCTTCCTGTAGACCTTCAGAATAATTTTTTGGTTGTGCGAACCAAAAGGAATGGTGTTTTTGGGTTGTACCAAGTCTGAAACCGAGTGGATTTATTTTTTGTCCCATATTTTTCTATTCTATATTTTTTTTACTGGGAATCGAAATCTTAGATGGATCTAAAGGTTATTTAGATTTCTTTACTATATTTAGTACAATTGTTATATGACACATGCTTTTTTTTATGGGGAAACTACGTCCTCGAGCTCGAGGTCTGAATTTCTTCATAATAGTACTCCTACTGACTTCGGCTTTAGTAATAAATAAATTCGCTTTGTCGAAATCCCTATAATGAGTAGCATTTGCGGCTGCCGAATAAACCAACTTTAAGATGGGATAAGATGCTCGATAGGGCATGAGGTTCAGTATCATAACAGTTTCCTCGTAGTAACGCCAGCGAATCTCGTCAAGAACTCTTTGTGCTTTGAAAACAGACATAGGGATACGTTTTTGTGCTTTGAAAACTCTCTCGAACTTAAGTAGACGATCGGTTGGAACTTTCCTTGCGAGTTTCCTTAGCCCACTTTTCTTCTTCTTTATCCTAGGGATATACTTTACTAGTTTGAAACTTGTCATAAATAAGGTTATTCCCCGCCTACCTTTACTTTATTTTGAATCTTTTTTTCTTCTTAATCTTTCTATTCAGAATTCAGTTAACGACGAGATTTAGTATCCTTTCTTGCATTTTCATAACTCGTGAAATGCCGAGTAGGCACGAATTCCCCCAATTTGCGACCTACCATAGGATTTGTTATGTAAATAGGTATATGTTCCTTTCCATTATGAATCGCGATTGTATGGCCAACCATTGTGGGTAGAATGCTAGATGCCCGGGACCACGTTACTATTGTTTCTTTCTCCTCCTTCATATTGACCTTTTCTATCTTTGCCAATAAATGATGAGCTACAAAAGGATTCGTTTTTTTTCGTGTCACAGCTGATTACTCCTTTTTTCCTTTTTAAAGAGTGGCATTCTATGTCCAATATCTCGATCGAAGTACGGAGGTCAGAATAAATAGAATAATGATCAATGGAAAAAAGAAAAAAATCCTTTAGCTGGATAAGGGGCGGATGTAGCCAAGTGGATCAAGGCAGTGGATTGTGAATCCACCATGCGCGGGTTCAATTCCCGTCGTTCGCCCATCGCATTATTGCAAATTCCAAAAATGCAATTTTCCATATTCCTAGTTACGTATTTACTTACGGCGACGAAGAATAAAACTATCGCTATATTTTTTCCTTTTCCTAGTTCTTCTTCCAAGCGCAGGATAACCCCAAGGGGTTGTGGGTTTTTTTCTACCAATGGGAGCTTTCCCTTCACCGCCCCCATGGGGGTGGTCCACAGGGTTCATAACTACCCCTCTTACTACGGGGCGTTTACCTAGCCAACACTTAGATCCGGCTCTACCCAAACTTTTTTGGTTCACCCCAACATTACCCACTTGTCCGACTGTTGCTAAGCAGTTTTGGGATACTAAACGGACCTCCCCAGATGGTAATCTTAAAGTGGCCGATTTACCCTCTTTTGCAATGAGTTTCGCTACAGCACCTGCTGCTCTAGCTAATTGCCCACCCCTTCCACGTGTGATTTCTATGTTATGCATGGCCGTGCCTAAGGGCATATCGGTTGAAGTAGATTCTTCTTTTCTCTCAAAAAACCCCTTCCCAAACTGTACAAGCTTCTTCCAAAGCATACGGCTTTCTAGATGTATATGACGATCTCTAGACAGATGGATCTTATATGAATCATATGATGAAGTACCACATGAGTGGATATATAGGAAAGGAATCCAAATCTGCCGAATCGCTCATGTTATGATCTTCTACATCCTAGGTCTCTGCGTTCCGTCATCTGGCTTATGTTCTTCATGTAGCATTCAGATCGAATGACTCTATGAAATTACGTCGATACTTCCACATATTATGGGTAACGTAGGAGACATCCCTATTTTCCCCCGGGGGTCTTAATTACCACTGCTTAGCTTTCAATTTGCCTCTGACCATCAAATTAAATGTGAATAACCCGTCCTCCTCTCTTTGAAACAAGGGGCGCTTCCGGTTCTGTGCGTGCTTCAAACAATTTTGTCTTCTCCATATTACCATATCTCTAGAGCCAATAATTTTCTATGAGGAACTACTGAACTCAATCACTTGCTGCCGTTACTCAACAGTTTTCTGTTGAGGTCTATCCCGTAGAGGTAGTCAAATTGGATCAGTGATCGATTTCTAGGTTTCGTCGTAAACCTAATTGGTTACTTCCAATTACGTAAATCAATAGTTCAAACCGCACTCAAAGGTAGGGCATTTCCCATTGATATAGGAACTTTTGTACCAGAAACAATAGTATCTCCAATTATAGCCCCTCTGGGATGTAAAATATATCTCTTCTCACCATCCCCATAGTGTATGAGACAAATGTATGCATTTCGATTAGGGTCGTATTCTATGGTTACGATTCTACCAGATATGTCTTTTTGATTCCGTCGAAAATCTATTTTACGGTATAGGCGCTTATGACCTCCCCCTCTATGCCTTGCGGTAATGATTCCTCTGGAATTACGACCTTTACCACAACGGTGCCGTCCATGGATCAAATTATTTCGTGGATTGGATTTCACTTGCCTGTCTACGGTTCCCTTGCGTGTGCTCGGGATAGGTGTTTTGTATAAATGTTTCGCCGTATTATTAAGTATTCTCCTTTAGTTTTTTTCTCTATCTAGAAGTGGAATAGAATAACCCGGTTGAAGGGTAATGATCATACGTCTGTAATGCATTGTATGGCCCAGAATAGGTCCTATTCTTCTACCTTTTCCAGGTAGTCGATGGCTATTCACAGCTACCACCTTAACACCAAAGAAGAGTTCGACCCAATGCTTTATTTCTGTCTTAGTGAATCCCGATTCGACATTAAAAGTATATTGATTCTTTCCCAATAAACGAAGACTTTTTTCTGTAAATACTGCGTATTTGATTCCATCCATAAATCGACTTTCCCTCCTATGCTCTGAGTTCCAGTATCGATAAGAATTCGAGTTCTTATTGTTCTTATGTTATGGTATGAATATACCATACCAATTCGTTATGTATGGATGATGGATGAGATTCCATGGATAGAGAGCCAGTTCCAATAGACTTATGGAATGTTCCCGTTCGTGTGCATCCAGCAGGAATTGAACCCGCAAATTTACCAATTATGAGTTGGGCGCTTTAACCATTCAGCCATGGATGCTTAACAGGGATCATCGTACATCGTAAATAACCAATTTTCATATAGAAAGACATATCATAGAAAAATGAAATCGAAAATATTCCGAGATGGCAAATATTCGGAGATGACTATGAAAACACCTCTCTGGATCCTCGAATTGAAAGAGAGATTGAGAGGGATCAAGAATCCTAATTCTCGCTATTTGGAATGGATCCAATTCTATTGAGTCTGACTCATAGTGATCATTTCTCTTTAGCAAAGAATGACCTTGGTTATCAAAGGATTGAACAACCGGGATCCATTTACTTATGATACCTAGTTGGCATTGATAACAAGGATCTAATGAATTATGAGTTTAATAGATCCTCTTTAGCAGAAAGACGTATATTCCTTGCTCATTATCAGACAATCACTTATTCCCAAACCTCGTGTGGGACTAATCGTTTTCATTTACCATCTCATGGAAAACCCTTTTCGTTCCGCTTAGCCCTATCGGGTATTTTAGTGATAGGTTCTGTAGGAACTGGACGATCCTATTTGGTCAAATACCTAACGAAAAATTACGATTTTCCTTTCATTAAGGTACGAGGGCTTCTTATTCCACAAGAACGAAAGCACCTTTTCATTCTTTCATATACTAGGGGTTTTTACTTGGAAAAGACAATGTTCCATACTAAAGGATTCGGGTCCATAACCACGAGTTCCAGTGCACTAGATCTTGTAGCACTTAGCAACGAAGCCCTATCCATTAGTATTCCACATAAGAAATCCATTCTAGAAAAAAATACAATTAGATTAGCTCTTCATAGACAAACTTGGGGTTTGCGAGCCAAGGTAAGATCGGCTCGGGATCATGGGACCCTTTTCTATCAGATAGGAGGGGCTCTTGTACAAAATAGACTTACTAAGTAATAACCCCATAGAATCTATCTATATAAAGATAAAGAGGCAATCGTGTCAGGAAGCGGGTTTTTCTTTGGCCAAAAGGTACTTCGAACTTGGAACGAGCATGAAGAGATTAACGAGACTTCTTTCTCTTTTGAGTTTTTCTGGCGGACCTGCCGCGCAAGATCTTTGGTCTTCCCCTGGAACCGATGAAAAAAAGTGGATCGCTTCTTATGTACTCGCTCAGAATGATTCTTCTCTATCTATAGTTCATGGCCTATTAGAAGTAGAAGGTGCTCTGGTGCAATCCTTACCGACAGAAAAAGATTGCAGTCAGGTTGATAATAGTCGAGTGACATTACTTCGTCGGTCCGAACTAAGGAATCTGTTAGAAATGTTTTGAAATGGATATTGTTCTCTCTTTGATCAGGGATTGCTATATGAAAAGAAGTGGAGTTTGAAAAAGGGAACGGAATGCTCAAACCGGAACTGCTAGAGGAACGAATTTTCAATAGCATAACTTGGGCTCCTAGAATATGGCGCCCTTGGGACAATCTATTTGATTGCAGGGTTTTGTTCCGAAGCAAAGATATCCGCGGAGGCCGGTTCGTTCGTCCTATTCTGATATTCAGGACCAAGAGGTACTGGATTCTCTTTCGGATAGGCCCTGAAAGGAGAAGAAAGGCTGAAATGCCAACGGACCTCTGTCTATTCTCTAATTCACCCGATCCGATAGTACCCGTTTTTGGAACGTCCAGTGCCAAAGTCACTGAATGGGTAAGTCACCAATCCAATCCCTTTGACAAATCGGATGTCATATTAGATATCATATTCTATATATATAGAAATATCATAGATAGAATAGACATATAGAATTTTTGGTCGGCAAATTCGAAGGAATCATTGAGTGAAAAAGGAGCAAAGAATGACAAAAGACGAGACTCTACTAGTCTTCACTCTTGTGGTTTCCTCTTCCTCGGTTTCTGTTTTCTTATTCGGGATCTTGCTTTTCATGGTTCTCATCTCTGCAACTCGCGATTTTCGCGAGAGAACCAAATCCAAGTTGGTGAAGATCATGATTTGGGCTGGCACGGGGATCGTTTGATCGATTTCCTTGATTTGATCGCTACTTAATGGGCGTGCGCTCAAAGGATACAAACAGGGATTCGCAAACAAAAAGGGGAATTCGTAGTCACTTTTTCCTGTCGCGTAAAAAAAAAGTCTTTACGCGAGAGCAATAGAGGTTGGGATACATCTATCTCTTCTGAGCAACCTCTTTTGGATTCTTAAGACCACCCTTGCAGTAGGATACCATCTGCTTTGGGTTCTTTATTATCTCCTTCGAG
>NW_028260651.1:30000-38541 GCF_056163025.1 Triticum urartu
ATAGGTCCCTCTTAGATCTTCTTTCTCCAATCTTGGATTAGGGAAGAAGGAGATATTCGCGACTACTGGCGATTTCATTATGGGGCAGCTCATGATCTTCATATCGATCTATTATCCACCTCTGTATCTATTCTTTCTTAGCTAAACAGGTGGAAGATCTATCCAATTTGGTTATATTATATCATGGACTCGAAAAACGGATCTGAATTTGACTGAAATGCACGATCTTCACAGGTATCACTTTTCACGATACCTAAAAGGTGGAATAGCGATTTTCGAACCATTTCCTATAAGAGAATGGTTTCCATTACTTTGAGAAATGGATTCTTATATCAAACTATAGCTATTGCATTAAAGAAGAAAAGAAACTAATAGAAGTCGAAGACGCGGAATGATAGTGAATAGAGAGAAAGATTCTTCTGATTTTCTTGTTTCTATCTACTAGACGCCGTAGAGAATTGAGAATTTTCATGTCTTTCAATTCTCGTACTCGTAATTGGAAAGTTATGGAAGGAGACCCATCATTTTGCAATGAAAACAACATATAAAACTCTGGACAATTTCGAAATCAGGCCAAGCGTCTTAATACATATGCAAAAAAATTCATTATTGGCCCACCATTGATTAGAAGATTTAGCTTGTATGAATCGCTATTGGTTTGATACGAATAATGACAATCGTTTCAGTATGTTAAGGATACAGATGTATCCACAATTCATTTAGAGTTACTTAATAGTCTATTTCTTATACCATATCTCTATCCCGTGAAATTCTCGAGCCAAAAGATGGATGCATATGCTGTGTTTCATTTTGCTAAATGATATCAATTAAATGGTGTATCAATTCCATAAATTGCATATAGCAATAAATAAATCAGCAAAATTCTTTCTAATATTTTAGATAGAAGAAACATTTCTTCTATCTAAAATATTAGAAAGAATGTACCCTTCTATCCAAATCCAATTTGCATCGATAAAATAAATCCAAATTCCAGTAGTAGATGAATAATTGCAAATTTGTGTGTGTACGAGATTAGAATAACTTCAAAATAACTGACATAATTTTGTATTTTTCCTGATCAGAAAAATACATGAAAAAGAAAGGAGGTAGAAAAATTTTTGGATTTATGGTTAAAGAAGAAAAAGAAGAAAACAGGGGTTCTGTTGAATTTCAAGTATTCAGTTTCACCAATAAGATACGGAGACTTGCTTCACATTTGGAATTACACAAAAAAGATTTTTCATCGGAAAGAGGTCTACGAAGACTTTTGGGAAAACGTCGACGTTTGCTGGCTTATTTGGCAAAGAAAAATAGAGTACGTTATAAGAAATTAATCGGTCAGTTGAATATTCGGGAGCAGTAATTTAATCGTTCAAATTTTTTTCTTGTTTTATTATTTTTTTAGTAGTCTTATAGTAGTCTTAGATTTTTCATTTTGATGAGCCTCGCTTTGAGGAATTCATGGAATAATCCATTTTCATGGAATAATGAATTAAGGAAGAAAGGATATGAGTCTACCGCTTACAAGAAAAGATCTCATGATAGTCAATATGGGCCCTCAACACCCATCAATGCATGGTGTTCTTCGACTGATCGTTACTCTCGATGGTGAGGATGTTATTGATTGTGAACCCATATTAGGGTATTTACACAGAGGAATGGAAAAAATCGCGGAAAACCGAACTATTATACAATACTTACCTTATGTAACAAGGATATAGAGAGATTGTAGAAAGGGGATAGGATAGTTATTTTTGCAAGAGACTTGTTGTAAATTCCTTAACTTAAGAAAGAAAAAAGAATAAAAACACAGATACATAACATAAAAAAAAGAATAAATAAGACGAGATTCGACCTCCCCCTACATATTTAATTTCCTCTCCTATACAAAAACTAGCAAGACCCACTCCATTGGTAATTCCATCAATAACACCCTTATCAAAAAACTCCGTGAGTTCGGTTAACCCTCTTATACCGAGGGTAAAGACCCTAGTATAGAAAATATCTATATAACCACGATTATATGACCAACTGTATATATTTTTTTTTACTTGATCTAAAAATTCTTTTTTAGGATTTCCTTTGTAAAAAGAGTTTATTAAATCCAAATTCTGAAAAAAAGAATAAGCGGATCCATAGAAGATATATGCTATGAATAAACCAAAGATAGCTAGACTTACAGAAGAAATTGCATTAGTAATAAATTCATATGAATTTACAAAAGAATTAGAACTTTCCTGGGTAAAGTTTATTGAGGGAGTTAACCACTTTGATAATATGGTTAACTCTGCTATTCCATTACCAATTCCTCCATTATCAAAAGAGATTCCTATGAATCCAATGAACAAAGTGAAAAGTAGTAATATAAGAAGAGGAAATAACATAGTATTTCCCGTTTCATGCGGATAGGCAAAAGTTTTTTTAGCCCCAAAAGACGTAGTAAAGGATCCTATCCTATTTCTTGTATTACCTTGAATTTTTGGTATATTTTGTGAAAAAAAAGAAACTCCACTCTTCGTTGTTGATAAAACGAAATCCCTATTCACTCCTTTGGGTATCCTTTTTCCCCATAAGGATATTGAATACAAGGAACTCTCTTTAGTGCTACTGTAATTTTGAAAATGAACACGCAAATACCCATCAAATGTAAGTAAATATATCCGAAACATATAAAAGGCAGTTAATCCTGCAGTAAAGGAGGCTATTATTCCAAAAAAGGGCGAATACAACCAACTATTACTAAGGATTTCATCTTTGGACCAGAAGCAAGCAAGAGGTGGAATACCACAAAGAGAAAGTGTACCCCATAAAAAAGTAGTTCTTGTGATTGGAATGTATTTTCTTAAACCGCCCATAAGAACCATATTTTGACTTTTATCTGGTGAATATCCAACAAGAGGTTCCATTGAATGAATAACGGATCCGGATCCCAAGAACAATAAAGCTTTTGAATAAGCATGAGTGATCAAATGGAATAAAGCAGCTTGATAAGAACCTATACCTAGAGCTAACATCATATAACCCAATTGAGACATTGTAGAATAGGCTAAGCTTCTTTTAATATCTCTCTGAGCAAGAGCTAAAGTAGCTCCTAAGAATAGTGTTATTGTACCTACTAAAGAAATAAAACTCATTATCAAAGGTAAAGATATGAAAAGAGGAAGAAGTCGAGCTAGAAGAAAAATTCCCGCAGCAACCATAGTTGCTGCGTGTATAAGAGCCGAAATAGGAGTGGGCCCTTCCATAGCATCGGGTAACCATACGTGAAGAGGGAATTGTGCGGATTTCGCAACTGCACCAAGGAATAATAAAAAAGCACACAAAGTAGTAAGTAAAGAGTTAATTCCATTATTAGGAATCCAGTTATTAGCTATTTTGAACAAATCCCTAAACTCTAAACTACCTGTTATCCAAAAAAAACCTAAAATTCCTAATAATAGACCAAAATCCCCTACACGATTAGTTACAAAAGCTTTTTGACAAGCACTCGCTGCGATTGGTCGTGTAAACCAAAAGCCTATCAATAAATAAGAACACATTCCCACGAGTTCCCAAAAAAAATAAATTTGTATCAAATTGGAGCTAGTAACCAATCCCAACATGGAAGTATTGAAAAAACTTATATAAACAAAAAATCTCAAATATCCTTCATCGTGAGACATATAACCATCACTATAAATAAGAACCAGGATTCCTACAGTAGTAATTAGTATTAACATAATAGAAGTAAGTGGGTCAATCAAGTATCCAAATTCTAAAGAAAAATCATTATTGACGGTCCAAGACCATAGATATTGATAGATCGAACTTCCATTTATTTGTTGAATAGACAGTTGAACTGAGAATACCATAGCTATACTTAAGAGTAAAACACTAGGAAAAGCCCATATGCGACGAAGATTTTTTGTTGCTGTCGGAATAAGAATAAGGCCAAATCCCATTGACATAATAACTGGAAGTGGGAGAAGAGGGATTACCCATGCATATTGATATGTATGTTCCATAAGAAAAGAAATTGCAATTTTTACTTCAATTTTTACTTCAATTTTTCTATAAAATTGTTTCCGATTCACCAAACCAATTCTTATCTCTTTCTGAAAGAATAAATAAAAAGAATAAGAAAAAATACTGAAATTCTTAATTTTTCCAAAATTTATCTCATTGAAATAATTAAAAATTAAGAATGGGTTTAGTTGGTTAAATTAAAAAAGTTAATAAAATAACTAGGTAACGAAGTTATTTTATTAACTAAATAAAGATATTTATAAAAATAAAAAAAAAAAAGTGGAATCATTTTACTTTCTATTCATAATTCATTTTTATATTTCTTTAAAACAAAGATGAAACAGCTCTCTTGTTCCATAATTAACTGATTGAGTGAATTCCAATGAAAACCTATGTTTATAAGAAATTATCGAATAGTCCTTACTTCATATAGAACTAAAATTCTAATGACTATAAATTACCTAAGTTTTAGAATGTCTTGTTTAAGAGACTCAGTATTTTTTGTTTTGATTGGAATTCCTTTCCTTTATGGAATACCATTCTGAACTTAATTAACTATTTTCATTTTCCCTTCTTTTTATCCCCCCGTCTTATCTTATATGGGGGATAGGCTTCCATACCATATATCTATATATGGAGTATACTTGATATATAAATAGATATAAATAGATTTAAATGAGAAACCCTTCTATATATTCTATATTATTAAAAAAAAGTATAAAATATATAAAGAAAAAATGTTAAAAAATTCTTGTTGTCTTATCCGCATTAGACAAAATGAAGTAAAAAATAATTCAAAATTTAAGTATCTTTCAGTATCTAAGTATAAATACTAATAAAAAGAAGAAAGAAGGATTGATTTGCAGCAATAGATGTCTTTCACATACAACTAGAAAAAAGTAATTTCCTTTTTGAATGGCAGTTCCAAAAAAACGTACTTCAATGTCAAAAAAGCGTATTCGTAAAAATATTTGGAAGAAAAAGACTTATTTTTCCATAGTACAATCTTATTCTTTAGTAAAATCAAGATCATTTTCGAGCGGTAATGAGCATCCAAAACCAAAGGGTTTTTCTGGGCAACAAACAAATAATAAGATTTTGGAATAATATGAATTGACTTATCAAAAAAGAATTCCAATTATTTAATAATTTGGATTCTTCTTTGAATGTACTTTTATGTGTCGAATTACTCGGTACAATATTCTTAGAACAAAAAACCCCTCTTATCTTATATATACAAGAAAAAAAAAGTTTTGTTTGGTATACTGTGTGCTAAGTATTCTTTTCCTATCAATGAACTTTTCATAATTTTCCTAATAGAATCCTCATATTCTATTAGGAAAATTATGAAAAGTGGAGTATTCTTACAATAGGACTTACAACTTCCACCTATCTTCTCCAAAATCATAAGGTTAGTAAATCTTATTAATAAGAGCATAAAGACTTTCATTCTAGAAATTTTTAAAAAATCCAAAAAGCCTTTTCTATTTATCCATTTTATTTTAATTTCATCATTAAATAGAAACCCTTTTGGATTTTTTTCATTGTATTGAAAGAATTTTCAAAATGTAAAGGGGAAATTAATTAGAAAAAATTAGTTCTATAATTGCAAGTTAGAAAAAAGAAGTTCCAACTCTTTCAAGCAGTGTTTGTGTTTCTATTGGGCAAAGCAAGAGTTTATTGTAAAAAAAAAAAATGGAAACGATACTACCAAACGAAGTCTATTTTAATGAAAACTCTAATGTTCCTAAATTTTATGGACTTTCCCAATATCGACGATTCCCAAGATAATAGCTATTATTCTTTTAAGTTACCTATTATTTGAAGTTAGCCGCCATGGTGAAATTGGTAGACACGCTGCTCTTAGGAAGCAGTGCTCAAGCATCTCGGTTCGAATCCGAGTGGCGGCATTCTTGAAAAAGAATACAATAGATTAGAAATCAATTCGAAATTTACAATTTTGTAATGGGACCTTCCCCTTATGCTATTTGCAACTTTAGAACATATACTAACTCATATCTCTTTCTCAACGATTTCAATTGTGATTACGATTCATTTTATAACCTTATTAGTTCGTGAACTTGGAGGATTACGCGATTCGTCAGAAAAAGGAATGATAGTTACTTTTTTCTCTATAACAGGATTCTTAGTTTCTCGTTGGGCTTCCTCGGGACATTTTCCATTAAGTAATTTATATGAGTCATTGATCTTCCTTTCATGGGCCCTGTATATTCTTCATACCATTCCTAAAATACAGAACTCTAAAAATGATTTAAGCACAATAACTACGCCAAGTACTATTTTAACGCAAGGCTTTGCCACATCGGGTCTTTTAACTGAAATGCATCAATCCACGATACTAGTACCTGCTCTACAATCTCAGTGGTTAATGATGCATGTCAGTATGATGTTATTAAGCTATGCAACTCTTTTGTGCGGATCCTTATTATCTGCCGCTATTCTAATCATTAGATTTCGAAATAATTTCCATTTCTTTTCTAAAAAGAAAAAAAATGTTTTAAATAAAACATTTTTCTTTAGTGATATTAAATATTTTTATGCAAAAAGAAGTGCTTTAAAAAGAACCTCTGTCCCTTCATTTCCAAATTATTACAAATATCAATTAACGGAGCGTTTGGATTCTTGGAGTTATCGTGTCATTAGCCTAGGATTTACCCTTTTAACCGTAGGTATTCTTTGTGGAGCAGTATGGGCTAATGAGGCCTGGGGATCCTATTGGAATTGGGATCCTAAGGAAACTTGGGCATTTATTACTTGGACCATATTCGCAATTTATTTACATAGTAGAACAAATCCAAATTGGAAGGGTACGAATTCTGCACTTATAGCTTTGATAGGATTTCTTATAATTTGGATTTGTTATTTTGGTATAAATCTATTAGGAATAGGCTTACATAGTTATGGTTCGTTTACATTAACACCTAAATGATTACATAAAATAAAACCTTCATGAAATGAAGGTTTTTACTTTTATGTTTTATTTGAGAACCCCTTGAACGCCTTATCAAAGGGTTCTCAAAAATTCGAGATAGATCTAATTATACTTTTTTACTTATTTCTGCATTATATACTTTTTTACTTATTTCTGCATTAATAGAGCAGACGAGTAAAAAAAAGCAAACCTATTTAGGATAATAATTGGATAAGAGAGCCTCTACCCTGTCAACGGATAGGGAGAGAACAAAATCTGGATAAATACCAATTCCTATTACTGGTAAAAAGATACAGATTAAAATAAAGAGTTCTCGTGGTCCAGAATCCACAAAATTTGCGTTTGGAACATTAAATAGCTTGTATCCATAGAACATCTGGCGTAACATAGATAATAAATAAATAGGAGTTAATATCATTCCAATTGCCATTACAAAAGTAATTAGTGTTTTTGGCATTAACAGAAATTTTGGACTAGTAATTAGTCCAAAAAATACTACTAATTCTGCGACAAAACCACTCATTCCTGGTAAGGCAAGAGAAGCCATTGAAAAGCTACTAAACATGGTAAAAATTTTAGGCATTGGGATAGATATTCCCCCCAGTTCTTCGAGATAAACAAGACGCATTCTATCAGAAGCGGTTCCTGCCAAGAAAAAAAGTGTAGCACCAATAAATCCATGGGATAATATTTGTAAAATAGCTCCATTGAGTCCAATGTTGGTTATGGAACCAATTCCTATAATTATGAAACCCATGTGAGATACAGAGGAATAAGCTATTCTTTTTTTGAAATTTCGTTGACCAAGAGAAGTTGAAGCTGCATAGATTATTTGGATCGCTCCTATTATTACTAACCAGGGCGAAAATAGATAATGAGCATGAGGTAACAATTCCATGTTGATCCGAATCAATCCATATGCTCCCATCTTTAATAATATTCCCGCTAAAAGCATACATGTACTATAATGTGCTTCCCCATGGGTATCTGGTAACCACGTATGTAGGGGTATAATCGGCAATTTGACAGCATAAGCAATAAGGAAGCCAAAATATAAAAGTATTTCCAAGGTTGCAGGGTATGATTGATTAATTAATCTTTCCAAATCTAATCCTGGTTCGTTGGAACCATATAAGCCCATACCCAGAACTCCGATTAAGAAAAAAATGGAACCGCCTGCAGTATACAAAATAAACTTTGTAGCTGAATATAGACGCCTCTTCCCCCCCCACATGGATAAAAGTAAGTAAACAGGAATTAATTCTAACTCCCACATGATAAAAAAAAGTAAAAGGTCTCGCGAAGAAAATAATCCTATTTGACCACTATACATTGCGAGCATCAGGAAATAGAATAATCGCGAATTCCGTGTAATTGGCCAAGCTGCTAAAGTAGCTAAAGTAGTGATAAATCCTGTCAATAAAATAGATCCTAATGAAAGTCCATCGATTCCCAATCTCCAGTGGAAATCGAAGACATCTATCCATTTATAATCCTCCTTTAATTGGATTAAGGGATCCTCCAGTTGGAAATGATAACAGAACGCATAAGTCATTAGAAGGAATTCTAATAAACAAATAGAT
>NW_028260652.1:0-47500 GCF_056163025.1 Triticum urartu
TTGTTGATTGTGTCATAAAGGCCCTTATGCCCACGCCCTAATCGACCCCCCGGAGGAGTATGCGCTTCTAAAAGATCTTTAATACTGTGCCCAATTCCGAAGTTAGTTCGATACATGTGACCGGCAATGAGAAAAATAAATGCAATAGCTAAATGATGGTGAGCCATATCGGTCAGCCACAAACTTTGTGTTTGTGGATGGAATCCCCCAAGAAGAGTTAGAATGGCAGTTCCCGCTCCTTGAGCGGTACCAAATAAATGATTACTCGAATCAGGGTTTTGGGCATAAAGATTCCATTGACCCGTCAAAAGGGGTCCCAACCCCTGGGGATAGGGTAATACATCTAAGAAATTATTCCATCGAACGTACTCCCCCCTGGATGCGGGAATAGCAACATGAACTAAATGTCCTGTCCAAGCCAAAGAACTTACCCCGAAAAGTCCTGACAAATGATGATTGAGACGAGATTCCGCGTTTTTGAACCACGAAAGGCTTGGTTTCCATTTGGGTTGTAGATGTAACCAACCCGCTATTAAGGACAGCGTAGAAAGAAATAATAGAAAAAGAGCTCCAGTATAAAGATCCTCATTGGTGCGTAATCCTATTGTATACCACCACTGATAAACTCCAGAATAAGCAATATTCACTGGACCAGCAGCACCTCCTCGAGTAAAGGCTTCCACAGCGGGTTGACCAAAATGAGGATCCCAAATCGCATGAGCAATAGGTCTTACGTGTAAAGGATCCTGTATCCATGATTCAAAATTTCCTTGCCAAGCTACATGAAACAGATTTCCGGACGTCCATAGAAAGATTATTGCTAATTGCCCAAAGTGAGAAGCAAAAATGTTCTGATAAAGACGTTCTTCAGTAATATCATCATGACTTTCGAAATCATGTGCGGTAGCAATACCAAACCAAATACGACGAGTAGTGGGGTCCTGAGCTAAGCCTTGGCTAAACCTGGGAAATCTTAATTCCATAATGCCTTTCAAATCCTCCTAGCCACTATCCTACTGCAATAATTCTCGCTAAGAAGAATGCCCATGTCGTGGCAATTCCACCCAGAAGGTAATGGGTTACTCCTACAGCGCGTCCTTGTATAATGCTCAAGGCTCTAGGCTGAGTAGCAGGAGCAACTTTTAATTTGTTATGAGCCCAAACGATAGATTCAATGAGTTCTTGCCAATAACCACGGCCGCTGAATAAAAACATTAAACTGAAGGCCCAGACAAAATGAGCACCTAAGAAAAAAAGACCATATGCAGATAATGAAGAACCATAAGACTGAATGACTTGCGATGCCTGTGCCCACAAGAAATCTCGAAGCCACCCATTAATCGTAATGGAACTCTGTGCAAAGTTTCCCCCTGTAATATGAGTTACCACCCCTTGATCACTTATAGTACCCCAAACATCCGACTGCATTTTCCAACTGAAATGGAAAATGACTACCGAAATTGCATTGTACATCCAGAATAAACCTAAGAAAACATGATCCCAGGCGGATACTTGACATGTTCCCCCTCGGCCAGGCCCATCGCAAGGAAAGCGAAAACCTAGATTTGCTTTATCGGGTATCAAACGGGAACTCCGAGCAAATAAAACACCTTTCAAAAGTATTAATACAGTCACATGTATGGTAAATGCATGAATGTGATGGACTAAAAAATCTGCGGTTCCTAATGGAATAGGTAACAAAGCCACTTTGCCACCTACTGCTACTAACTCGCCGCCTCCCCACGTTAAGCTAGTACTTGTTGTTGCACCAGGAGCTGTTACGCCAGGCGCAGTAGCATGGATATTTTGTACCCATTGAGCAAAGATAGGTTGTAATTGTATGGCAGTATCCGAAAACATATCTTGTGGACGGCCTAAAGCACTCATGGTATCATTATGAATGTACAAGCCAAAACTGTGAAAACCTAGAAATATACATACCCAGTTAAGGTGGGATATGATTGCATCGCGGTGTCTAAGGACGCGATCTAATAGATCGTTGTATCGAGTAGTTGGATCATAGTCTCTTACCATAAAAATTGCTGCATGTGCAGCAGCACCGACTATTAGAAATCCGCCAATCCACATGTGGTGTGTGAACAAGGAAAGTTGTGTACCATAGTCAGTAGCTAGGTATGGATAGGGAGGCATAGAATACATATGATGAGCTACAACAATGGTTGTAGAGCCTAGCATAGCTAGGTTAAGAGATAATTGAGCATGCCATGACGTTGTTAAGATTTCATAAAGACCCTTATGGCCTTGTCCTGTAAATGGGCCCTTGTGAGCCTCCAAAATATCTTTAAGTCCATGGCCAATACCCCAATTGGTCCTATACATATGACCTGCGATTAGGAAAAGAATAGCAATAGCTAAATGATGGTGCGCAATATCGGTCAGCCAGAGACCACCGGTTACTGGATCTAGTCCTCCGCGAAAAGTCAGAAATTCTGCGTATTTGGACCAATTTAAAGTGAAAAAAGGGGTTGCTCCTTCGGCAAAACTAGGATAAAGTTGAGCCAAAAGGTCCCGATTCAAGATAAATTCATGAGGAAGTGGTATCTCTTTAGGATCCACCCCAGCGTCAAGAAATTGGTTAATTGGTAAAGATACATGAATTTGGTGCCCCGCCCAAGAAAGAGACCCAAGTCCTAATAATCCCGCTAAGTGGTGATTCAACATGGATTCTACATCTTGGAACCAGGCCAATTTGGGAGCGGCTTTGTGATAATGGAACCAACCAGCAAAAAGCATTAACGCTGCAAAAATCAATGCACCAATTGCAGTACAATAGAGTTGTAATTCACTAGTTATTCCAGATGCTCGCCAAAGCTGAAAAAAACCAGAGGTTATTTGGATTCCTCGGAAACCCCCGCCTACATCACCATTCAATATTTCTTGCCCTACTATAGGCCAAACTACCTGAGCACTGGGTCCAATGTGAGTAGGATCACTTAGCCATGCTTCATAATTGGAAAAACGGGCGCCATGAAAGTACATGCCACTCAACCAAAGAAAGATAATGGAAAGTTGCCCGAAATGAGCACTAAAGACTTTTCGAGAAATCTCCTCCAAATCACCAGTATGACTATCGAAATCGTGAGCATCAGCATGTAGGTTCCAGATCCAAGTGGTAGTATCAGGGCCCTTAGCTAGTGTTCTTGAGAAATGGCCGGGTCTGGCCCATTCCTCAAAAGATGTTTTTACAGGATCCCTATCCACAACAATTTTTACTTCTGGTTCCGGCGAACGAATAATCATTAAGTCCTCCTCTTTCCGGACAAGACATACAAAGAGACCCGCCAACTGTCTTTTTAGTGAATCTTTGAAAGATATATATTTTGAAAGATAGATTTTGAAAGATAGATTTTGAAAGATAGATATTGTGATTAGTTCTTTTCTTTACTATCTACCATCCTTCTATTTTTTTTTTAGTTATTCACTGGAGCAATTATATATTGAAGTCAATCCGAGGCAAGTGTTCGGGTCTATTATGACATAAAGATTAGGTGCCTAACGGACATTGTTTATCTTGAAAAACAAATATTTCTCGACGTAAGAAAAAAATCTTTTTTATTTTTAATTTAAGAAACTAGTGTATTTTTTTTGAGGGCATAAGCTCCTATCTATATCTACTTTCCTTGAGCATAATATAGGGTTTTTTATTTGATTCTAAATTCCAAGATAACTCATTAGAATTATTAATAAGATGGTCCTAATATATTAGCAATATTTAGATTGCCCCCTCTTTTTATTCACTTTATTACTTCTATTCTAGACCCTATCCCTATGGTTTATTCTTATGAAATATCATATAAAATAGAAGGTATAAGAAATGGATATAATGAAATTCTTGATTCGATCTTACGACCTAATTTATTTGATTAATGGATCAACAACCAAACCACCCATTTTATGAAAAAGAAGGAGCATGGTCTTATTCAAATTCAAAGCGCTTCGTAATCTTCAACCAGTTCTGTGCTTCAATATAATTTCCCGGAGTAAGCGCTATAGCTTGTTTCCAATATTCAGCAGCTTGATCAAACCAAGCTTCCGCAATTTCCGAATCACCCTGTAGAATGGCCTGTTCTCCTCGGTCGGAATAGGAAGTTCCTTCCCTTAGAACCGTACTTGAGAGTTTCCTACCTCATACGGCTCAGAAATTGCTATCTGAATTTCCCCTATCTTAACTGAATTCGATTTATCAAAAATCGATCCAATTTGTTCTTGGGTTAAGCAGAAGAAATTAATTACCTAAGTTTCAAACCCTAATTTTTATCAATAATCAGTTTGATCTTTTTTCCCACCTTCAGAAGAATGAAGCATAGATAGATATAGAGCCTTCGTTCAAATTTTCTGAGAGGTAACTATCCCGGTTTCATATATGAAATCTCTATAGAATCCTTGAAAAAGACTTTTTTCCATAAGAAAGAAAAAAGAACTTACTATCTTTGGGATCTGATACTACACCGCTGCTTAATCCCTTAGTGGATCGGCTCTATTACATAAGCGGATTCCTAAATTTTGCCCCATATCATGGGATAAGTAAGCAGTTTTTTTTAGTTGTATCGACCCAGTCGCTCACTAATTGATCTTTACGGTGCTTTCTCTATCAATTTGAGAAACTTTATCCATAGAGTAGTAGTATAGGCCATACTTTCTTCGTTTTTTGATTCTCGTGAAGTGTCCTTCCTTCCTACAGCTGATAGGGAAAAATCGTTGTTTTTACGATCCCTATGTAGAAAGCCCTTTTTTTCTAGTATTTACTAGAAAATTTGATCCTCTCTTTTTTTTTTTTCTTTCTATAGTGGAGATAGTCGCACGTAATGACAGATCACGGCCATATTATTAAAAGCTTGCGGTAAGAAGGGGTTTCGTTCTAGTGCCCGGAAATAATATTCCAAAGCCTTTGTATGCTCTCCATTGCTTGTGTGTATAAGGCCTATGTTATAGAGTATATAACTTCGATCATAGGGATCGATTTCTAGTCGCGTAGCTTCATAATAATTTTGCAAAGCTTCCGCATAATTTCCTTCGGATTGAGCCAACATCCGTTACGGTCGTTCATTCTATTCAAAAAATCTCCGTTCCAAAACCGTACATGAGGTTTTCATCTCATACGGCTCCTCCCTTCTGTACATAATAGTACTAAGCGAAATAATCTATAGAATCAAAATAGAATTAGTCCCGTCTCATTATGAACCGAAAGGGGCTGGTATTTTTCCAAGAAATCTCTAGCCAACCTTCCCACAAGAGGTTTTTCTTAACACCAATGAATTCTATTAATGCTAGAGGAAAACGATAGCTCCAATAATTTCTTTGTTCTCAACGCCTCCTATTTAGAGGAATTAGCTACTTCAACGATCTTTGATGGTTATAGGGGTATCCAAAGTACAAACCTGATGGTTGTTTGTTATCCCAACCATTCTTCCCAGCCCTGATACCGATCAGGAAAGGGGTAATTTCTAACAAAGTTTTTCTCTTGTTGATTCCTATTTCTAGGTGTAGTGCTTTTCTCCCCTATGCTGCCTACGGATACTAATAGAGTAGGATTGGCCTGTAATCCATACCATACCATATCCTGTAGGTGTAACCTTTCGCTCAATACTCAAATCTACAATTGAAGTATCTGAAGCCGCATCAATCGAGGATACACGACGGAAGGAATTGTTAGTTCGCCTCACCTTCCCGAAGCGTGGGTTTGTTTGCTTTACAAATTTGGTTCTCTCTATGCCAACCCCCCTCTCTTTTTCGTAAGACTGAGGTATAGGTAGGGCTAAAAAAAAGCAAAAAAAAGAGTCAAATCGCACCATCTCTATAATAAGTAAATGCCTTTTTTTCTCCTGAGGTTGTCGGAATTATTCGCAATAAAATATTGGCTACAATTGAGGAGGTCTTATCAATGAAATTTCCATTTCCACGGGATCTAGGCATAATTCCCAACCCATTCTATATAGAATTGTTTTCATTCCTTCACAAAATAACATAAAAACAAACACATTCGATTCTTATAATTATAAATAGATTGATCCATATGCTCTACTCTAAATCCATATGCTTTAAATGGATAAGAGAGATATGGATTTTCCGCTCAGCTCAAATTGTATCCTTTTCCTTCTGCTTGGACACGAAGAGATATGAAATATTTGACTAAGACTGGATTTCATTCCACTTTCCTATTTCTGAACAACAACTTATGTTATCAACTATTTCGTGTTTTCAAAGTTATTAATTGTCTCATACCCTATTTTTGATTTCGATAGTATGGTGTAGCGTATCTTATGCAAACGGAATTCTAAGGTTTCTTTATTTTATTATGCAATAAGAAGAATTCTTCCATTTTCTTTTTCTTTAGTTGCGGGAAAACCCAAATTAAAACTTTTATTTTATAGCGAGCGCAATTTCTAGTAAAAAATCCTGTATCCTTCCACTTAGATCAAAAGGAATTTTTCCAATAGAACTATGGAACCCCCGAGTGGTTGCGGTTGTACCTGTACTGCAGGAATAAGAAAACTCGCTATTCACTCAGTTTATTTTCCATAATAAGTTATGTAGGAGAGATGGCCGAGCGGTTCAAGGCGTAGCATTGGAACTGCTATGTAGACTTTTGTTTACCGAGGGTTCGAATCCCTCTCTTTCCGTTTTTCTTAATTCATCAACGTTAAGGATCACAATGTATCAAATCAAATAACAATTTTTTCCAGCAATAATATAATATCTTATATTATCTTATTTTGATTTAATAGAAATTAGAAATTCTCTATAGCAAATTACTGTGGTATGTAAAATACACATAGAGGAAAAAAGAAAAAAGGATCCTAATCCTAGGGTTAATCAATTTTAGCTAGTTGATGGGAAAATACAAATTAATGGTAATGGTCTTAGGGCGATTTAGTTCGGGGAAAGGGGAAGGGGAAGAAAATTCTATGAACCTTTCCTTTTTTCGTTAAGTTCAAGTCTGACGAGAGTAATATTCTACAACTAACAACTCATTTATTTTGAGACCGACCCACTTCCTATCTAGGATTTTATTTACTAGTCCTTTATATTCCAACGTGTCAATCGCCAAATGCTTTGGCAATTTCCCCGGGTCCGATGAAGCAATATAATTTTGAACCAGACCTTTTGATCTTTGGTTATCTTTCGTAGTAATAATATCTCGGGGTTTGCAACGAAAACTTGGTATATTGACTATACGACCATTAACTAAAATATGTCTATGGTTGACTAATTGGCGGGCCCCAGGAATGGTTGAAGCCATACCCAATCGAAAAAGGATATTATCCAAACGCATTTCAAGTAATTGTAGTAAAACCTGGCCTGTTGACCTTTTTGCTTTTCCAGCGATATGTACATATCTAAGTAATTGTCGTTCTGTCAGACCATAATGAAAACGCAATTTCTGTTTTTCTTGAAGACGAATACGATATTGCTCCTTTTTCCCAGAATTGAATTTTTTTTTAAGATTACTTCCGGATTTAGGTGTTTTTCTAGTGAGTCCTGGTAAAGCTCCCAGACGGCGTATTTTTTTTAAACGAGGTCCTCGATAACGGGACATGAAGACTCCTTTTTTTATTTTATTGAAATTTCATTTTACACAATTAATTTCATTGTATTTACATTACAGAATACATCGAAATTAAAACTGAATTAAACTACAGGATAAACAGAGTAAAATCAACTAAAGTACCCCAAAAAATGGAATTTCATCAAAATCTTTTTTTTTTGTATATATATTATTTATTTTATTGTTTTGTATCTAGCAAAATTGTAAGGTAAAAAACATAAAAGATCCTGGATTCTCCATTTAATTCGGAAAAAAAGAGATTCTTGTTCGTAGAACATCGATAGAGAAAAAAAAGCCGACTATCGGATTTGAACCGATGACCCTCGCATTACAAATGCGATGCTCTAACCTCTGAGCTAAGTGGGCTTACATAACGGAAATAGTGTAACAAATAGAAATAGGTATAGTATAGGAAATCCGTAAAATCTCAGATATTAGTTATTAATCTTAGCTATTAACTAGTTCTAAATTTGAAGTTATACTTATAAAAATAAAAAAATACTAAAACTTCTTAAAGATAAAGTTAGCTTGATATGCTTAACTATAGGATATTAAAAAATAAAATTATAGAATTTATTGGTATTTTCATTCGATCATTATAGACTTTATTATTTGTTAATAATTTGAGGATTAATATTTCACTAAGGGGAACATAGAGTCAGAGTAAATAAAATTGCTAATTCTGATTAGAAAAAAAGAATAAATATCAAGCGTTATAGTATAATTTTGAATACTATAAAAAAGTAAGACGGGAGGTGGGGGAGATAAAAACTTTTGGATATATTGATTCGGATTGAATTGCAAATACATCAAGGATAGAATCAATTCAATTCTGAATTGCAATAAGCAAGCGAGGTCTCTCAAATAGAGTCGAACTGAACTGCTAGACTACGTTGAGTGATGAACTCAATGATTCAAAAAAAAAACTAAGAGATGGATGAAATTACACAAGGAATCCTGGTCTCAAAGAAGAGGGAAATGGGGATATGGCGAAATCGGTAGACGCTACGGACTTGATTGTATTGAGCCTTGGTATGGAAACCTGCTAAGTGGTAACTTCCAAATTCAGAGAAACCCTGGAATTAAAAAAGGGCAATCCTGAGCCAAATCCGTGTTTTGAGAAAACAAGGGGTTCTCGAACTAGAATACAAAGGAAAAGGATAGGTGCAGAGACTCAATGGAAGCTGTTCTAACGAATCGAGTTAATTACGTTGTGTTGTTAGTGGAATTCCTTCTAGTTCTAAATTAGAGAAAGAGGGGTTTTATACCTTATACATTTAATAAACACGTATAGATACTGACATAGCAAACGATTAATCACAGAACTCATATTATATTCTAATTATAATATAGGTTCTTTATCTTTTTTAAAAATGAAATTAGAAATGATAATGATTATGAAATAAAAAACTCATATCATAATTTTTTTTTTTCATTATTGTGAATCCACTCCAATCGAATATTGAATAATCAAATTCTTCAATTAAAATTCAAAGTTTTCGAGATCTTTAAAAAAGTGGATTAATCGGACGAGGACAAAGAGAGAGTCCCATTCTACATGTCAATACTGACAACAATGAAATTTCTAGTAAAAGGAAAATCCGTCGACTTTATAAGTTGTGAGGGTTCAAGTCCCTCTATCCCCAAATCCTCTTTTATTCCCTAACTATACTATATTATTATTATTTATCCTCTTTTTTTTTTTCTTTTTATCAATGCACTTTTTTTTCTTTTTATCAATGCAATGGGTTTAAGATTCATTAGCTTTCTCATTCTACTCTTTCACAAAGGAATGCGAAGAGAACTCAATGGATCTTATCCTATTCATTGAATAGATTTCTTTTTTATTAGAGTATCGGCAAGAAATCTTGGTTATTCACTCTATTTTTAAGTTTTATTTAAGTAAACCATGCACAATGCATAGGACTACCCCCCCCATTTTCAAATTTAAAATTTGAAATACTTTAATTAATTTTTAGTCCTTTTAATTGACATAGATACAAATACTCTACTAGGATGATGCACAAGAAAAGGTCAGGATAGCTCAGTTGGTAGAGCAGAGGACTGAAAATCCTCGTGTCACCAGTTCAAATCTGGTTCCTGGCAGAGAAAAAAAAAAAAAAGATCCACCGAATAGGTATTGATCCAAATACCTCGAGATGGATTGTGATACATATTCATTAATAATATTTATTCATCTAAGTGGATAAATCTATAATATAAATATAGAGGCACTTCTTTTTCTTTTTAAAGAAGTTTTAAAATATATCTTTTCTTTATGATAAAGAAGGGGGTGAGATTCCCCTTTATTTTTTTGCGTTTCTTAATTTTGTATTCCGCTATTCCGACGAATATTTTTTTAGTCTTGCTTATCTTTATCTTATCTTATTTTCCTAGTTGTGCTAAGTAATGTGCGCGGTACAAAGTTCCTGGTAGAGAACTTCTTTGAGTCATCCTATTTTTCTGTTCATATGAAGGAAATTAATATGCGATTTTCAAAATAGGGGAATCCAAATGAAACCCTTTTTTTGCTCAGTCTATCTGGAATGCTTTTGTATAATTAGGAATTAATTATAAATAGGTATTCCGTTTCATCTAGGAAAAGAACCTAAAAATATTCCTTGACTTGAATAAAATCTGGAGTTGTGTTGTATAAGTGAGCATGAATTTCTTATCATTCAATGAGCATCTTGTATTTCATAAAAATTGGGGGTTATATAATCCTTACGTAAGGGCCAGCCTATCCAACTTTCAGGCATTAGGATACGTTTAAGGCGCGGATGATTATCATAAGAGATTCCCACCATATCATAAGATTCGCGTTCTTGAAAATCGGCACTTCTCCAAATCCAGAAGACAGACGGAATTCTAGGATTATCCTTTTGGGCAAAGACTTTTATGCAGACTTCTTCTGGATTATCTATACCATATTGTATTCTCGTAAGATGATACACGCTAGCTAAAGATCCACCGGGTGCTACATCATAAGCACATTGGGAGCGTAAATAATTGTAACCATATACATATAAAATGACAGCAATGGAATCCCAATCCCCTGCTTTTATTTGTAAAGTCTCTATTCCTCGGTGATCAAAGCCCAAAGATCTATGAACCACCTCATGTTTGACTAGCCAATTAGATAACCAACCCTGCTGCATTGTCTTCATCTCTCCCTCTTTGTATAAATATTTCACATTTCGGATGCAAGTTTGAAAGATTGCCCTGCTTTTTATTTTTCTACACAAAAGAGCCCCTCTCCTAATTCACTAATTTGTAGGAAGGTACTGAACTTTTGGATTTGAAAAAAGTTTCAGAAGATATATCTAATGTAGATGGTGATTGATAGAGCAATTCTTGCTCATAAGTTCCTGTATGAGTACTGCGCCTAACATAAAGCTTGTGACTGGTAGTAAAACATCTATTTTTATTTTGAGATAGAGTTTGATCCTCAACTATTTCTCGCGATATCTTCTTACGAAGTTTTGTTAGGGCATCTATAACTGCCTCCGGTTTAGGTGGGCAGCCCGGCAAGTAGACATCCACAGGAATTAACTTATCAACTCCCCGAACAGTACTATAGGAATCCGTACTGAACATTCCCCCTGTAATAGTACAGGCTCCCATAGCAATGACGTATTTTGGTTCAGGCATTTGCTCGTATAATCTCACTAAAGAGGGAGCCATTTTCATTGTTACCGTACCGGCTGTTAAAATTAGGTCTGCTTGCCTAGGACTTGATCTTGGTACCAATCCATAACGATCAAAGTCGAATCGTGAGCCTATTAATGAAGCAAATTCAATGAAACAACAACTGGTACCGTATAGAAGGGGCCATAAACTGGAGAGTCTTGACCAATTCGAAAGATCATTTGGTGTAGTTGAAATAACAGAATTGGAACTTGTTTGGTCAAGTAAGGGAAACTCAATCAAATTCATAACTGTCTCAATAGAATCTTTTCCTTCTTTTTTTTTGTCTAAATATTCAGTTAAGACCATTCCAAGGCTCCTTTTCGCCATGCATAAACTAAACCAACAACTAAGATAAGCACGAAAATCAAAGCTTCGATAAAAACGGATACACCCAATACGTCGAAACTCATTGCCCAAGGGTATAGAAAGACGGTTTCCACATCAAAAACAACAAAAACGAGCGCAAACATATAATAGCGTATTCGGAATTGTACCCAAGCCCCTCCCATGGGTTCTATACCCGATTCATAACTAGAAAGCTTCTCTGGTCCTTCACTAACCGGGGCTAAAAGTCCTGAAATCGAAAATGCCAAAATAGGAATAAGGCTTGCTATTATTAGAAATGTCCAAAAAATATCATATTCGTGAAGCAGAAACATAATGTACTCCCATTAATGTGGAATAGGCGGAACTTAAATTAGTCAATTCAATTCAGCATTGTCAATTTATCCAGAACTTCTCTCTTTTCCTCGGTGAAACAAGAATCTTTTTTGTTCAAACAAAAGCGCTTAGTTTAAGTTTAGCCTTTGTTTCCTCTGTGCTGCATCTTCTTTAAAGATTCATCCAATGGAATCCCAACTCCCTTTCTTTTGGATTTCCATTCTATTTAGATATGGTGTATGTAGATCTAATTCTTATATAAAGAAAACTTTCTCGTTTCACTTTGTCTCGCTTTCTCTAGAATCTCTAGAAAAAAGAATAGCTCTATCCTTTATTTAATATTTAATAATAAAATAATAAGAGACTATTAAATAAAAATGAGAATACTACTAAATTAGAACCTAATTAAGATAGTAGGACTAATCTATGCAGTATAATTAATGAGAAGTAATACTATAAAATAAAAATAAAGAACTCTATTTCAGAACTATGAGACAGAATATTCTGTTTTCTTATTTACTCTTTACTTTATTTTTTCTATTTAAAGTTGATCAATTTACATAATGTATCTATAAACAAAGTAATAAATATACTTAAAACAAAGTAGGAATTCGCAAAATGGATAAAATCATTGCAGTTATTATAGGGAAGTCTAGAGATATCCTATTTGAAGGAGGACGGGATTCAAATCAGGGAAAGGATCCTTTCTTCTATTGATTTGATAGAAATTCGTTTTTCTTTTCCTGTCTGTATGATTTTGATTTTCGATGAATGAGCCTTTGGTAATGCTTTTATCTCTATTCTATGTCGCAGGCGCCTATCCAGTCTATAAACAAATACTAATGAGAAAATGAAAACTATACTAAACTAAAGAAAACATAGGATAGAGATCCTAAAATCTAAAAAAGGGCATATTAGGGCTATACGGATTCGAACCGTAGACCTTCTCGGTAAAACAGATCAAACGGATTATTATCGAAATGATTTGAACTGTTTCAAAGACCCAACATGCATTTTTTTGCATTGGGCTCTTTCATAAACTGATTTAAAGATCAGTTAGTCCACCATAGTTTTTCTTTACGGAAAGATAATGAGATGGCTCCCTGTGCTCTGATTGATTTTTTGTATTATGATCTATCTAGGAGCAATACCAAAGTGTTTCAAAGGAGGATTACCTTGACTTAGGTCTGCCTCCGGTCTAAATTAAATCAACCTAAGTGAAATGGAGTCTCTATCGTTCCACTGCAAGAGTTAACTATGAGACTTCATACACCTTAAAGTTCATAGAACGAAAAGAAGTTTTTTGGAGGCCCTTATCCTCATTACGCCTAGCATTTAGTGGGCTGGATATTTACCTTATCAACTAGCAAATCCATAAGGGTTCTATTTGATTAGGCACCTGAATTGGCACCTGAATCGGACTGAACCGACTGTTTGTCAGGCTACTGTTCTCCTATTCTCTCGAATCTATGAAGTAAGACATTGATTTTGCAATAAGATCGATTATGTTCATTGCATAATAAGCTCCTTTGAAAAGCATTGGCGCACGTGTAAACGAGTTGCTCTACCGAACTGAGCTATAGCCCTTATCAGAGATATCTTAACATATAGATAATTTCTTGTCAAGATGAATATTTTCTAATGCCAGAGGATACCCCTTTGATCTGTATCTGTTTAGTATTTAGTTTAGTATTTAGTATATAACAGACCAATAACAGAGCGGTATTGCTTAGAAAAGGGATTCAATATATAATCGATCGAAGTAATGGGTCTTCCTTTGTGGTGATAAATTGCCTACTTAACTCAGTGGTTAGAGTATTGCTTTCATACGGCGGGAGTCATTGGTTCAAATCCAATAGTAGGTAAGTAGGTAGAAAAATTACTAGATAGCATTGGACTTACTTCGCTTCGCTATCTAATAACTTTTTCTACCCCTCTTCCCTTTTTCTTTGTATCAACTATAAACCACTGGATTGTCTTCAATTGGATGGGGGAATCCAATTGACAGCCTCGATTCGTATCCTAGCTCGTCTGAGAGCGAGCTTCGCTTCAACCAAATCTTTCGTACCCTCAGCTTTACTCAAGTTAGCTTCGGCTATTTCAAGTGCCTTTTGAGCTTCTTCCGGATCAATATCACTACCCAGTTCCGCATCATTTCCTAAAATGATGATCTCATTATTAACTATTCTCGCAAAACCGCTCCACAGAATCGCTGTTAACCATTGGTCGTTGAGGAGGCGTATTCTCAAAGGACCCATATCTACTGCTGTGTTAATGGGGGCGTGGTTTGGTAATACGCCAATTTGGCCACTATTAGTGGATAAAATGATTTCTTTCACTTCACAATCCCAAATAATTCGCTTAGGAGTCAGTACATAAAGATTTAATTTCATTTCTTCGATTTGTTCTCCTCTTCTAAGGTTATAGCTTTCGTGCTAGCTTCATCGATGTTACCCACCAAATAAAAAGCCTGTTCAGGTAGGCCGTCTAATTCTCCGGAAAGGATTAGTTGAAATCCCCTAATAGTTTCCGCAAGAGCAACATACTTTCCTGGAGAACCAGTAAAAACTTCTGCCACAAAGAACGGTTGTGATAAGAAACGCTCAATTTTTCTTGCTCTTGCTACAGTTAAACGATCCTCTTCCGATAATTCATCCAAGCCAAGAATTGCGATAATGTCCTGAAGTTCTTTGTAACGTTGTAAAGTTTCCTTAACTCTTTGCGCAGTTTCATAATGTTCGTTGCCAACGATCCGAGGCTGTAACATAGTCGAGGTTGAATCTAAAGGATCTACTGCTGGATAAATACCCTTGGAAGCTAATCCTCTGGAAAGTACGGTAGTAGCATCCAAATGTGCAAATGTTGTGGCAGGGGCAGGGTCGGTCAAATCGTCTGCAGGTACATAAACTGCTTGAATCGAAGTTATAGATCCCTTTTTAGTAGAAGCAATTCTTTCTTGCAAAGAACCCATTTCTGTACTAAGAGTAGGTTGATAACCCACTGCGGAGGGCATTCTCCCTAATAAAGCGGATACCTCTGATCCTGCTTGAACAAAACGAAAGATATTATCGATAAATAAAAGCACGTCTTGCTTATTAACATCTCGGAAATATTCCGCCATAGTTAGGGCAGTTAAACCAACTCTCATACGAGCTCCCGGTGGTTCATTCATTTGGCCATAGACTAGAGCTACCTTTGATTCCTCAATATTTTTTTCATTAATTACTCCGGATTCCTTCATTTCCATATAAAGATCATTTCCTTCACGAGTCCGTTCCCCTACTCCACCGAATACGGATACGCCCCCATGAGCTTTAGCAATGTTATTGATTAATTCCATGATCAGTACTGTTTTACCTACTCCAGCCCCCCCAAATAGTCCTATTTTTCCTCCACGTCGATAAGGAGCTAAAAGATCGACGACCTTAATACCTGTTTCAAAGATGGATAATTTCGTATCTAACTCGATAAAGGCAGGCGCAGATCTATGAATAGGGAACGTTGCACTACTATCTACAGGACCCAAATTGTCAACAGGCTCCCCAAGAACGTTGAAAATTCGTCCGAGAGTAGCTCCACCGACCGGAACACTGAGAGGAGCTCCCGTGTCAATCACTTCCATTCCTCTCATCAACCCGTCCGTAGCACTCATAGCTACAGCTCTAACTCGATTATTTCCTAATAATTGTTGTACCTCACAAGTCACATTAATTTGCTTATCGGCAGTGTCTCTACTCTGGACTACCAAAGCGTTATAAATATAAGGTAACTTGCCTGGGGGAAAAGTGACATCCAGCACGGGTCCAATAATTTGATCGATACGACCTGTACTTTTTTCTTCAATTGTGGAAACCCCGGGAGGAGAAGTAGTAGGATTGGTTCTCATAATTATCACATAATTAAAAAAAAGGAATTTGTCGAAATTTTTCTTTTTTTATTGTTGAATAATGCCAAATCAAATCAAAAAAAATCCAAAAGTAAAAAGGAAATGAATTAGTTAATTCAATAAGAGAGAAAAGGGGACCAGGACTTGATTTCGTTGCCCAAGCGAATCCCATTCAATCGTTTACTCATGGAATGAGTCCATTGGAAAGTTCAATCAATCTTTTTTTTCATATACATTTTGCCTTTTGTGGAGGATCTGTGCCTACTCTACTTTCCTATCTAGGACTTCGATATACAAAATATATACTACTGTGAAGCATAGATTGCTGTCAACAAAGAATTTTATTAGTATTTAGTTAGGTATTTGCATTCAAAATAAGAAAAGAGAACTATTAAGAACTTGTAAAATAAGGATTAGGAATTAATTTGGGTTGCGCTATATCTATCAAAGAGTATACAATAATTATGGATTTGGTAAATCAAATCCATGGTTTAATAACGAACCGTGTTAACTTACCATAACAACAACTCAATTCCTATCGAATTCCTATATTGGAATTCCTATAGGATAGAACATACACAGGGTGTACGCATTATATATGAATGAAACATATTCATTAACCTAAGCATGCCCTCAATTTTCTTTAATGAGTTGATATTATATTAATTGAATATCCTTTTTGTTTTACGAGATTTTTGCTAAAGTTTCATTTACGCCTAATTAACATCGAGTAGACCCTGTTATTGTGAGAATTCTTAATTCAAGAGTTATAGGGAGGGACTTATGTCACCACAAACAGAAACTAAAGCAGGTGTTGGATTTCAAGCTGGTGTTAAAGATTATAAATTGACTTACTACACCCCAGAGTATGAAACTAAGGATACTGATATCTTGGCAGCATTCCGAGTAAGTCCTCAGCCTGGGGTTCCGCCCGAAGAAGCAGGGGCTGCAGTAGCTGCCGAATCTTCTACTGGTACATGGACAACTGTTTGGACTGATGGACTTACCAGTCTTGATCGTTACAAAGGACGATGCTATCACATCGAGCCTGTTGCTGGGGAAGACAACCAATGGATCTGTTATGTAGCTTATCCATTAGACCTATTTGAAGAGGGTTCCGTTACTAACATGTTTACTTCCATTGTAGGTAACGTATTTGGTTTCAAAGCCCTACGTGCTCTACGTTTGGAGGATCTACGAATTCCCCCTACTTATTCAAAAACTTTCCAAGGCCCGCCTCATGGTATCCAAGTTGAAAGAGATAAGTTGAACAAGTACGGTCGTCCTTTATTGGGATGTACTATTAAACCAAAATTGGGATTATCCGCAAAAAATTATGGTAGAGCGTGTTATGAGTGTCTACGTGGTGGACTTGATTTTACCAAAGATGATGAAAACGTAAACTCACAACCATTTATGCGCTGGAGAGACCGTTTTGTCTTTTGTGCCGAAGCTATTTATAAATCACAGGCCGAAACCGGTGAAATCAAGGGGCATTACTTGAATGCGACTGCGGGTACATGTGAAGAAATGATTAAGAGAGCTGTATTTGCAAGAGAATTAGGGGTTCCTATTGTAATGCATGACTACTTAACTGGGGGATTCACCGCAAATACTACTTTGGCTCATTATTGCCGCGACAATGGCCTACTTCTTCACATTCACCGTGCAATGCATGCAGTTATTGATAGACAGAAAAATCATGGTATGCATTTCCGTGTATTAGCTAAAGCATTGCGTATGTCTGGGGGAGATCATATCCACTCCGGTACAGTAGTAGGTAAGTTAGAAGGGGAACGCGAAATGACTTTAGGTTTTGTTGATTTATTGCGCGATGATTTTATTGAAAAAGATCGTGCTCGCGGTATCTTTTTCACTCAGGACTGGGTATCCATGCCAGGTGTTATACCGGTAGCTTCAGGTGGTATTCATGTTTGGCATATGCCAGCTCTGACCGAAATCTTTGGGGACGATTCTGTATTACAATTTGGTGGAGGAACTTTAGGACATCCTTGGGGAAATGCACCTGGTGCAGCAGCTAATCGAGTGGCTTTAGAAGCCTGTGTACAAGCTCGTAACGAAGGGCGCGATCTTGCTCGCGAAGGTAATGAAATTATCCGAGCAGCTTGCAAATGGAGTCCTGAACTAGCCGCAGCTTGTGAAGTATGGAAGGCGATCAAATTCGAGTTCGAGCCGGTAGATACTATTGATTAACTAGATAAAACTAAAGATAAAGAAGGTATAAATAAAAAAGAAACGAAATAAAAAGAGAAAAAAATCAGTTATGAAATGCAGTAATTCTTCTTTATTCTTCTAATTGATTGCAATTAAACTCGGCTCAATCTTTTTTAGAAAAAAAAGATTGAGCCGAATAAAAATAGATCATGATATGATCATGAGACTTGACAAATTGAGATTCGTCTATTCTATATATCTAGAATATATATATTAAGGTATAATACAATAAAGAAATACAAATAAAATAATAAAATAATAAAATATAGTATTATCATATGATAATGATAATGGAATCAAATACGCAGTATTTACAGAAAAAAGTCTTCGTTTATTGGGAAAGAATCAATATACTTTTAATGTCGAATCGGGATTCACTAAGACAGAAATAAAGCATTGGGTCGAACTCTTCTTTGGTGTTAAGGTGGTAGCTGTGAATAGCCATCGACTACCTGGAAAAGGTAGAAGAATAGGACCTATTCTGGGCCATACAATGCATTACAGACGTATGATCATTACCCTTCAACCGGGTTATTCTATTCCACTTCTAGATAGAGAAAAAAACTAAAGGAGAATGAATGAAAAAAGACATAGTTTGGAAGTTAGACCTTTTTATAGGACTCTCTTTCAATTTCAAAAAAGAGGACGTTTGAAACTTTTAACAGGCGTAATCGTGAGTCAACAAGTGACTCGAACTGTGTGTAAAAAAAGAAGCATTTTTTTTTTTTCAAAATGCTAGAACTAGATAAGGAAGTTTTCTATAACCTTGAGAAAAAGGATAAAAAGGTAGTTTTTTTTTAGTTTATGACTCCGATCAAGAGCGAGAAATCCTTGATTTGGGATTGGACATAGAACCTGGACCCATCGTAGAGACGTTTAGTTCAAAAGAAAGGATCGTATCCTGATGGTAAGAATTATACTTTCGTGGAAATACAGCGCTATAGACTTCAATGCGGTAGAGTAGACGTTTTGTTTCTAATTTTTCTGGACCAAACCTCCGCTCCGACCCAACGATACAATGAATTTTTTCTGTTCATATTCATAAATAAAAAAGATTCGGAATCGCAATGCTACTATATGCGTCCAGAGGAGTATTTGGAATAATATTCTTCTATAATCCATTATTGCGGGGGGTCTTACTAACAGGGCTTCGCTGCACGGGACAGGTCTTCGTCGAAAAGCTAACTCCACCCGGCATTTTCATACCCTTTCTTTGGGTGGTATATCGCCTTTTAAAGTCTAAGAGGGTAGTAGGGGATCTATAGTAGGTAAGATAATTTGCCCTTTGATTTTGATTGAATATACTATTTTTCCGCCTTTACCACGCATTATTGTATGCGCTTCTAGAGAAGTATGTATGCAGGAAGTAAATTCTAACCGCTTTCTTTTGAATCCAATTTCAAATTAGATTAGAAAGATAGAAAGGCCATGAGGATGGGAAAATCAAAATAAAATCTTTTTAATTAGTTCTCCTTTTTTGGAATTTTCTTATTATCCTTTCATTTTTTTTACAGAATATTTTTCAAACTAAAAATAAAAAATACAATACAATAGTCAATATTCCTTATAATAGATATACTTAATTATATCATAAGAATCTTAAGATATTTTTCGACTAGATAGAAATAGTAAATTTGAATTGAGACACCTATTCCATGACGGATTTAAACTTACCTTCTATTTTCGTGCCTTTAGTAGGCTTAGTATTTCCGGCAATTGCAATGACTTCTTTATTTCTTTATGTGCAAAAAAATAAGATTGTCTAGTATTTTTTAGTGTAAGTAATATAATATGGTAGGGTATGTGGCTTTTTCTACACACACTTTCTACACACAAATGAAAAACGGTTATGGATGCGGATATAGGCTACGAGCATAAATGCATGAATATGCAGAGCCAGGTATAGCGAGTTTTATTTTATTTATTTTAATTGAATCAACGAATATTTTTTGAATAGAAAGTCAATGTATCTAACCTATTATTTCACAGGAGTACTAGTTGCTGAAGGCGATTTCAGAATCAAAAAAAGTAAAGTCAAAATTATTTAGCTTATTCTCTCAATTTCAATCGACCGCTGCTGGATTTAGTATATCTAATATGAATTGGCGATCAGAACACATATGGGTAGAACTTCTAAAAGGTTCTCGAAAAAGGGGTAATTTTTTCTGGGCCTGTATTCTTTTTCTAGGTTCACTAGGATTCTTATCGGTTGGGATTTCCAGTTATCTTGGTAAGAATATTATATCTATACTTCCATCTCAAGAAATTCTTTTTTTTCCGCAGGGGGTCGTGATGTCTTTCTACGGAATCGCAGGCCTATTCATTAGCTCCTACTTGTGGTGTACTATTTTGTGGAATGTAGGTAGTGGTTATGACCGATTCGATAGAAAAGAGGGAATAGTGTGCATTTTTCGTTGGGGATTCCCTGGAATAAAACGTCGCGTCTTCCTTCGATTCCTTATGCGGGATATCCAATCAATTAGAATTCAGGTTAAAGAGGGTCTTTATCCTCGTCGTATTCTTTATATGGAAATCCGGGGCCAGGGGATCATTCCCTTGACTCGTACTGATGATAAATTTTTTACTCCACGAGAAATTGAACAAAA
The DNA here is from genome assembly GCF_056163025.1 of Triticum urartu. Classification (NCBI taxonomy): domain Eukaryota; kingdom Viridiplantae; phylum Streptophyta; class Magnoliopsida; order Poales; family Poaceae; genus Triticum; species Triticum urartu. Next base: position 20,645 of record NW_028260652.1, read on the forward strand.
AGCTGCCGAATTGGCCTATTTCTTGCGCGTACCAATTGAAGTATTTTGAGGTATCTTTTTTGAACTGAGTTGAATGAAGAAAAGAAGAATTGGAAGAAGAAAAGTTTTCTCAACACAGGGAGGAAGTCCCTTCTAAATTGGATTTGTTATTGTAAGGGGATTTTTAAGTATTTATCTAAAGGAAGGAACAAACGAGGATAAGAGAAATTTGCTTTTAATTTTTTTTTATCCAAGTTAGATATATCGCATACTATTCTTCCTTTTTCATCCGAAAGGGCTTTTTTTTTATTCTATTTCACTATTTCATTCCATCTAGATCTAAGAAAGAACCCAATGCACTGAAATTCCACTAATAACTAATATACAAAAAAGAAGAATAGATACAGGGTATCAAACCTATAGAGTTTTTGCTTCAAAGAAATAGAAATATCATGAAATAGAAATATCATCATATAGAGTCAGGGAATGGAATAGAGTCAGCGAATGAAGCATATTCATTAACAACTCCATTTACAGATCAAAAATGAAAAAAAAGAAAGCATTGCCTTCTTTACTATATCTTGTATTTATCGTACTTTTGCCTTGGGGGGTCTCTTCCTCATTTAACAAATGTCTGGAACTTTGGATTAAGAATTGGTGGAATACCAGGCAATCCGAAACTCTCTTAACTGATATTCAAGAGAAAAGGATTCTAGAAAGATTCATAGAATTAGAAGAACTTTCTCTCTTGGACGAGATGATAAAAGGGAAACTAAAGACACATGTACAAAAACCTCCTACAGGAATACACAAGGAAATAATACAATGGGTCAAAATAAATAATGAGGATCATCTCCATACCATTTTGCATTTCTCGACAAATATAATCTGTTTGGCTATTCTAAGTGGTTCTTTTTTTCTGGGTAAAGAGGAACTTGTCATTTTGAATTCTTGGGTTCAGGAATTCTTCTATAATTTAAATGACTCAATAAAAGCTTTTTTTATTCTTTTAGTTACTGATTTTTTTGTTGGATTTCACTCCACCCGTGGTTGGGAACTAGTAATTCGTTGGGTCTACAACGATTTTGGATGGGCTCCTAACGAGCTTATTTTCACTATTTTTGTTTGTAGTTTTCCAGTAATTCTAGATACATGTTTGAAATTTTGGGTCTTTTTTTGTTTAAATCGTCTATCTCCTTCGCTTGTAGTCATTTATCATTCAATTAGTGAAGCATAAATTCATTTGATCTCCCGATATTAATATTAATCAAATTAGCAAGCATCTTTTTTTAGAAAGAAAGCCCTTTTCCATTTTAGCAAAATTCTTTCTATTTATACCTACTTTAAGGTATTCATCATTGCAGTACAACTGTTGCAGTAGAATGACAACAGATTCGTGTATAGGGAACTAGATTAGCTTAGCTACCTATCTAATTTATTGTAGAAATTCTGGGATCTGCGATTGGACATGGAAAATAGAAATACTTTTTCTTGGGTAAAGGAACAGATAACTCGATCGATTTCTGTATCGATCATGATATACGTAATAACTCGGACATCTATTTCAAATGCATATCCCATTTTTGCGCAGCAGGGTTATGAAAACCCACGAGAAGCAACTGGACGAATTGTATGTGCCAATTGCCATTTAGCTAGCAAGCCCGTCGATATTGAAGTTCCCCAAGCTGTGCTTCCCGATACTGTATTTGAAGCAGTTCTTCGAATTCCTTATGATATGCAATTGAAACAAGTTCTTGCTAATGGAAAAAAGGGAGGGTTGAATGTAGGTGCTGTTCTTATTTTGCCCGAGGGATTCGAATTAGCGCCGCCCGATCGTATTTCCCCTGAGTTAAAAGAAAAGATAGGAAATCTTGCTTTTCAGAGTTATCGTCCCGATAAAAAAAACATTCTTGTGATAGGCCCTGTTCCCGGTAAGAAATATAGTGAAATTGTCTTTCCCATTCTTTCCCCTGATCCTGCTACGAAGAAAGATGCTCATTTCTTAAAATATCCCATATATGTAGGGGGAAACCGAGGAAGAGGACAGATCTATCCTGATGGTAGCAAGAGTAACAATACAGTCTATAATGCTACGTCAACAGGTATAGTAAGAAAAATACTACGTAAAGAAAAGGGGGGGTATGAAATATCCATAGTTGATGCATCAGATGGACGCCAAGTGATTGATATTATACCTCCCGGACCAGAACTTCTTGTTTCAGAGGGGGAATCCATCAAGCTTGATCAACCATTAACAAGCAATCCTAATGTGGGAGGTTTTGGTCAGGGGGACGCAGAAATCGTGCTTCAGGATCCATTACGTGTCCAAGGCCTTTTGTTCTTCTTCGCATCCGTTATTTTGGCACAAGTTTTTTTGGTTCTCAAAAAGAAACAGTTTGAAAAGGTTCAATTGTACGAAATGAATTTCTAGGTCCCGGGATTTCTTACCATCAAGTTGGTAAAAAGCCTCGATTTATTGGCAATTGCTAGAATTATCTATGATCTATTTTGGAAATCCTTTTTTTGTTTAGACTGCTTTTTGTTTATGAGATGTCTGGAATTCCTTATTTATATCCCATGCAAAAGAAGAGAATCCAAGGCAAAGGCGAGAGAACAATCAAATTAAAATTTCTTCTTTTTCGGAGGGATTGCAGGTCTTCTTAATCGTCTATTCGGCACAAGAAAAAGCCTTTTTCTTGTGCCGATTCTTCTTGTATCAAAATAAGAATCCTTTTTCTTCCTAATTCGTCAAAGATTACTATTTCTTCTTTATTCGGGTCTGTCTCTTGGACCTCTTTTTCTTTTGCTTAGGTTTAGCCGAGGTAGTGGACAAACAGAGGGGAAGAAAATATGGCGGGGGAAAAATTTCTTGTGATTGTGAGCAAATTGCTTGGCTTGTTTAATTAAGTTCAACTTCAAATTTACAGAAATTTTGCAAAAAAAAAGTAAACTCTTCCATTGAAGGTTTTTTTATTTTTAGGCTAGTTGAATAGTTTTGATTAAGGTTTTATTAGTTTATTACTCGAAACTAAATCAAGGATTTTCAGGATACTTCCTTCGTGGAATAAGATATTGGATCCTCGAGTGATCTCTTTTTCTTGTTGCTTCATAAGAGTGAATCGAATAGATTCAATTCGCGTTATAAGAGTAAAATAAAAATTCCGCGGGTCCTTTCCGCTCTAATCAGATAAAGGGGGGTAAGGACCCGCTAAGCTCCTACTTTTTCATGTTTACAATCTGGTCCCTCCGATTACTATAGAGATGAACCCAATCCAGAATATGAACCATAAAAGAAAACACCTACTAAACCAATCACAGCAATACCAGCTACAGTACCTATCAGCCAAAGAGGAATTCTTCCAGTAGTATCGGCCATTTCCCCTACTTTCCTCCACATTTTATCAATTGGTCATGCTAGAGACAAAAACAGTCATGGGTAGTTATAAGGATGGTATCCTTCCAAATGGGATAAGAGAATTCTTATTAGTCTCTTTCTTTCTCTCAATTGAAGAAGTAATTGGAAAATAAAACAGCAAGTACAAAAATGAGTAATAAACCCCAGTATAGACTGGTACGATTCAATTCAACATTTTGTTCATTCGGGTTTGATTGTGTCATAGTTCTATAGTTGGAATTTGTTTTATCGTTGGATGAACTGCATTGCTGATATTGATCCCAAGAAAAAAACAGTAGGTACAGCTAGTCCGTGAATAGCCAGCCATCGCACTGTAAAAATAGGATAGGTTCGATCTATGGTCATTGAGGGCCTCCTAAAAGGATCTACTAAATTCATCGAGTTGTTCTAAAGAATCAAAACGGTCGGTTATTAACGGAATTCCTTGTCGGCTTTCCGTGAAATACTCGTTTGGCCTAGGACTTCCAAACACGTCATAAGCTAAACCCGTACTGACAAATAACCAACCCGCAATGAATAGGGAAGGTATAGTAATGCTATGAATAACCCAGTATCGAATACTGGTAATAATATCAGCAAAAGAACGTTCTCCCGTGCTTCCAGACATGCTGAACTCCCAAAATTTTTGTACATTCAAAAAAGGAATTGATTCCGTAAAAGATGGGATCGACCAGTAAATAGAAAATTACTGATATTTCATCCTTGTGAGATTGTCAATTTTGTACCAAAGGTGTATTTTGAGTATACCGAATTAGTATAGCTATCCTTCCTATGGCACAGCAATCTGGTTTTGCCTGGTTCCGAAACATAATTACTTTTTTATTTTTTTTTTGTCTATAGGTAAGCTATATGTTATTCAAGGCATCAATAGAAAACCCCATTTTTGTAGGTTCTACTTACTTTTCATTGGCTTCGGAATAATAGAGTAATTCGGAATAGCAGCCAAAATCTTGGGAAAATCTAAGTTAATGATCAATAGGTTTGGATAAATAATTTAGGAAGGATATTCTCATACTGACACAATACAAGGACAAGTATATGTGAAATCTATCCTTTCATAATTCGTAATTCATCCTTGTATTGTTTGTTGGATTAGGTCTAACTTTCTTGACCAAACTGCGAGCGCGGAACTTTACGAGATGAAATAGGGAAAGACAGAAGATAGAATAGAACTTAAAAGGATAATTGAAGTGACTCGTCTTCGAATCTACTTTGGTTGGAGTTCGAAAAAGGAATAAAAATAAAGTAAATTCAAGGAAGAGCTTTCTTTTTTTTTTTTTTTTAACAGCCCCTTGGCAGGTCGTGGAATGCTTTTGTTCTCCTCTTATTCCATATGGAATACAATCAGTTAAAATAAGAAGGAATAGGGGAATATTCGATCGTTCACTCCAAAAAGAGGGTCCTATTGAAAAAGAAATTATCCAAAATAGAAAGAAGTTTTTTTTTTCAAATTCAATTGTTTATTTATCTCTTATTCAAAAATTTCCCTGAAAATTGAATTTCTTTTTTTCATTCAATGGGGTTAGATGATCTAGTTCTTAATATTATTACTTTACTCAATTGACAAATTCCACAACAAATCTCTTGATTCGGAATTAGGGACTCATGTATCATCTGATGAATCCACTTTCTTTTACACTTCTGTATCTTACTCTATCTTGTTTTTTAGTATTATCTAAAATAACTGATGAATTATGAATTTTCCATAACTTAGGTAAATGCTTTACCAACATATGTAGTGTAGTAAAAAAAAATAAATGGAATTTAACTCTTTCATGCTTACTTTAACTAGTTATTTTGGTTTTCTACTGGCTGCTTTAACTATAACCCCAGCTCTATTTATTGGCTTGAACAAGATACGCCTTATTTGAATTGACTGAATAATTATAATTCAGAAAAGAAAAATCTTTCTTTGGGATTCCTGGCATTCTACGACTCTTTTCCAGACTAATTAGGAATTCTTTTCTTGGTCATTGAGATTCGTGGATAATTTAGAGTACTATTTAGGGATAGATCGTACCTCTTTTTTTATCCCCTCGAACAAATCGAAATGATTGAAGTTTTTCTATTTGGAATCGTCTTAGGCCTAATTCCTATTACTTTAGCGGGATTATTCGTGACTGCGTATTTGCAATACAGGCGTGGGGATCAGTTGGATCTTTGATTGAGTCATTTTTTTTTTTTGATTGACCTCCTCCAGACCAGAGAGGAGGTCAAATTGAAATTGGAGTTACAATTCAATTTTGTTAAGTTATTTTACTCTGCTTCGACATAAAATAGATGGAATCACGCTCTGTAGGATTTGAACCTACGACATCGGGTTTTGGAGACCCGCGTTCTACCGAACTGAACTAAGAGCGCTTTCATTCATTCAAAAAGAAAATCTTTTTCTATTCCTAATGTATCTCACGTACGTATAGTCTCCACAAATTCAAGTTATACCCACTTTACTTTAATTGATCTCGTCGCTACTGCCTATAAAGAAGAAAGAAGTAATAGGTAGGGATGACAGGATTTGAACCTGTGACATTTTGTACCCAAAACAAACGCGCTACCAAGCTGCGCTACATCCCTTTTCCAAATTAAATTGTTGTACAATGCCATTGTACACAATTCCTGTCTTCTTTTCCACATCATAATTTTCTTCTTCTTTCTTTCTCTATCTATATATAGAACCCTCGTGTCATTTCTTCTTTTTGGTCTCATATAATTAAGGAATTATATACATATAAAATCCAATATAATTTCGCCTATAAAAGAAGGATTACTTTTCCTTGGTAATATATAGGAAGAAGGGGTCATCTTTTTCTTTTTTAGGGATAGGAAAATTTCGTCGATATGGTTCATTTTATATATAGCATAACAATCTTGGGCAAGAGTTTATGATCATATATGTATTCCAACAAGGAAGGAGGATTTTCAATGCGGGATATAAAAACATATCTCTCTGTAGCACCCGTGCTAAGTACTCTATGGTTTGGTGCTTTAGCAGGTTTATTGATAGAAATTAATCGTTTATTCCCAGATGCTTTGTCATTCCCTTTTTTTTAATTCTAGTTATTGCTATGGGAGGGATAGATTTCTTCGTGATATGACAAAATTTGATCCTTTTCAATCTTTTTTTAGTATCGGAAGGAAAAAGAAAGAAAAGATGGATTGGGTTGAACCTCAGAGTCATTAAAAATTTGGTAAACCCCATTTTTGAAAATAGAAATTCAATTTAAAGGGGTACCCAAGCTAAATAAGGCCTCAGAAATCAGAGCATAGAAAAGGCGGGGCTGGCTAATTAAATGAAAGGATTTCGAACCAAAATCTTTGCTAATTCGACAAGGATTGTATTCTTTAATTATTTCTCTATTTTTTATTACTTAATTAAAGAATAAAAAAAAATTATTCTAATGAATTTTATTCTTCTTCTTCGGATTCAAAATAGAAGAATAAAAGAATAAGTAGAAGAATTAAGTTAAGTCAATCCAAAAAGAAAAGGAGGTTCATGGCCAAGGGAAAAGATGTTAGAATCAGAGTTATTTTGGAATGCATCAGTTGTGTTCGAAAAGGTGCCAATGAGGAATCGACGGGGATTTCTAGATATAGTACTCAAAAGAATCGCCACAATACACCCGGACAATTAGAATTCAAAAAATTTTGTCGTTATTGTCGCAAGCATACGACTCATCACGAAATAAAGAAATAGGAACATCGTGTGTTTGATCTTTCCAAACAACAGAAAGAGTAAGAACTTCATATTTAATATATAAAGAAAACATAGTATAGAATACAAAATACAAATCAACTCATCTGATTTCCGGTAGATATTATTTCATATGTATAGAGGGTATTCATATACTATAATATGAATCAAATAAGATATGGATCAAAGAAAAACTACTTCTTCTGGATCCTAAATTAATAAAATAAAGAAGTGAATTTTCAAATTTTCAAATTTTAAATAAGGAATAAATCATGTATACATCTAAACAACCTTTTCTTAAATCTAAGCAACCCTTTAGTAAATCCAAGCAAACTTTTAATAAATCCAAGCAACCCTTTCGTAAATCCAAGCAAACTTTTCGTAAATTCAAGCAACCTTTTCGTAAATCTAAACAACCTTTTCGTAGGCGTCCCCGGATTGGCCCGGGAGATCGAATTGATTATAGAAACATGAGTTTAATTAATAGATTTATTAGTGAACAAGGAAAAATATTATCGAGACGAATAAATAGATTAACCTTGAAACAACAACGATTAATTACTCTTGCTATAAAACAGGCTCGTATTTTATCTTTCTTACCGTTTCGTAACTATGAGAACGAAAAGCAATTTCAAGCCCAGTCAATTTCAATAATTACAGGTTCTAGACCCAGAAAAAATAGACATATTCCTCAATTAACGCAAAAGTACAATTCCAATCGAAACTTAAGAAACAACAACCAAAATTTAAGAAACAACAACCGGAACTTAAGTTCCGATTGTTGATGTTTTATTCGAATTCGAAAGGGCCAGACCTATATATATTATAAAGAAAGTAATCCAGCTCGTTGATTCCTACCACTTAATCTTAATTTATTGTATCTTCCCGGAGTTCCCTCTCCGGGAATTCATCTTTTATTATTCCAGTATATTACTTTATTTATACCTTTAATTGATGATCTTTATTTTATTGGAAATCGTGTAAAGATTATTTGGATTTGATACAGCTACTTGTGCAAGCATTTTACGATTAAGAATCAATTTCTTCTTGTACAGGTTGTGTATTAATTTACTATAACTATCGAATACTTTATATACCCGCGTTGCTGCGTTTATCCGAGTGATCCACAAACGACGAAAATCCCTCTTTTGCCTACCTCTATCTCGATGAGAGGAAACAAAAGCTCTTTTTACCTGTTGGGTAATCATTCGATTAAGTCTTAAATGAGCCCCTCTAAAGTTTGAGGCAAATGAACGCATTTTTGTTCGTCGTCTCCGGGCTATATATCCTCGCGGAACTCTGGTCATTGAATCAAATTAACCTTAATGAATAACTAATGATTTCTCTTCTTTTAGCCACCCTTTTTCTCATTAATAACAAAACTAATTATTCCGATATATAAAATATTAATTCCAATGGCTTTTGCTATAGTAACCTTCCCAACCACGATTTTTTATTCCACTCCGTTCAGTTATTTCTATACGAAATAACAAATTCATTCTAATAATACTAAAAAAAATAGTGGGTTCCATCGTTTCTATGGTTCCCTTTTAAACGGTGAGGCCCTCTCTATACACCGGAGCCCTTTCTTTCATCAAAAGGTATTGCGAACTTGTATAGTCCACATTCTTTGGCTCTACCTATCCATTATAGAGTAAATAGCTCTTTTCACAATAAGAGTTATCCATACAGTGACGGTATTTAATTATGAAAGTTGGCTAAGTAGCTGACCCTGTTAGTCCGTTCTTTTAAGATAAAGGAGCATAAGCCTTTTTCTTTTTATTACTATTTCCTCCGCTTAATGGATAACCATTTGCTACCAATGGGAGAATTGCTTCTTATTTCCAATTTAGATAATTGGATTTGCACCAAAGGAAACCATAAATTCCATATACCATAGAAATCTAGGATAGAGAAGCTATATCCTATTCATTGGTACTAATCATGGATACTTCAATTTTTTTTATATTTGTTTGAAGTCATGATCTGAACGAGTCGCACATACACCCTAGCACATGTTCCTCGACGCTGAGGGCATCCTTTAAGCGCGGCCGTTTTTCGAGCATTTCGTATTGGCTGTCTTGCGTTTCTAATAAGTTGTTTAACCGTCGGCATGTTGTATGTATATAGAAAAAAATGGATTGGTTTAGATCCATCTTAACCTGATGATTGCTCATCATGAAGTCTTTCTATTTTCTATTAAATCGAGGAAAACACGAATTTAGCTGTGAAATAACTTTACAAGAAATCCGGACACTACCAATCCTTAAACATTTCTGGAAACCACACTGGATCAGTATCGCAGTGCTTGTCAATCATTTCATCCCCTACAATATCGACAAGTCCATAAGCTTTGGCTTCGTCTGCTGACATAAAAACATCCCTTTCCATGTCTTCGGATACAACCCAAAAAGGCTTGCCTGTTCTTACTGCATAAACCCTTGTGATCATTTCGCGAACTTTGTGTAACTCTTCTACTTCTAGTAAAAATTCTGGTGTCCTTGCCCGATAATAAGCACTAGCAGGTTGGTGAAGCATAATCCTCGCGTGAGGGAATGCTATACGCTTGGTGGGTTCTCCTCCAAGCAGAATGAAGGACGCCATGGAGGCGGCTATTCCGAGGCATATTGTATATATATCTGGTGTCACCGTTTGCATCGTATCAAAAATAGCCATTCCTGAGATTAGCCACCCGCCTGGGGAGTTTATAAACAAAAAAATATCACTAATTCCATCTTCTATACTCAGATATACCATGAGACCTGTAATATGATTCGTGATCTCGCAACGAATCTCTTGACCTAAAAAAAGTGTCCTTTCTCGATACATAACATTGTATAAGTCAACCCAAGTCGCTTCTTCATCTCCAGGAATCCGGTAAGGTACTTTTGGAACACCAATGGGCATATTAGATTAATATTATTAAATTTAAGTAAGAAAACCACACTTTAATATGGAAACGTAAGAATGGAACAGAAAGAAAGAATCCGCAGTTTATTGTCTTAATTTTTATTCTTATTCTATATGAATATTATAGATTCTATTAATACGTAGATTGAAAGGTTATACATATAAGGAATGTAAGACAGATTGAATAAAGAAAAGGGAATGGGTGATTTGAATGCTAAACAAAGAGGGGTAGCGATCTATTCTTCGTTTTTTCCAAATTGGCCAAGTTACCCATTGCATATTGGCACTTATCGAGTATAGAATAGATCTGCTTCTCTTTCTTCTTATGAACAGAATTGGCTTCTTATTTTTAATGGAATGAAATAAATATTCGCGCTTTCTGACACAGAATCCCCTAGAAGGGTTAGGTACATAGGATATGGATAGTCTTTTTCAATGCGATAAAATAAAGCGACATCGTGTCTATTTTTCTTTGCTAAAGGGGTATTTCCATGGGTTTGCCTTGGTATCGTGTTCATACTGTCGTATTGAATGATCCGGGTCGATTGCTTGCGGTGCATATAATGCACACAGCTCTAGTTTCTGGTTGGGCTGGCTCAATGGCTTTATACGAATTAGCAGTTTTTGATCCCTCTGATCCTGTTCTGGATCCAATGTGGAGACAAGGTATGTTCGTAATTCCCTTCATGACTCGTTTAGGAATAACGGATTCGTGGGGTGGTTGGAGTATTTCAGGAGGAACTGTAACAAATCCGGGTATTTGGAGTTATGAAGGTGTGGCAGGTACGCATATTGTGTTTTCTGGCTTGTGTTTCTTGGCAGCGATCTGGCATTGGGTATATTGGGACCTAGAAATATTCTCTGATGAGCGGACGGGAAAACCCTCTTTGGATTTGCCCAAGATCTTTGGAATTCATTTATTTCTTGCAGGGGTGGCTTGCTTTGGCTTTGGGGCATTTCATGTAACGGGTTTGTATGGTCCTGGGATATGGGTATCCGATCCTTATGGACTAACTGGAAAAGTACAAGCTGTAAATCCAGCGTGGGGTGCAGAAGGTTTTGATCCTTTTGTTCCGGGGGGAATAGCTTCTCATCATATTGCTGCGGGTACATTGGGTATATTAGCGGGCTTATTCCATCTTAGTGTCCGTCCGCCTCAACGTCTATATAAAGGATTACGTATGGGCAATATTGAAACTGTACTTTCCAGTAGTATCGCTGCTGTTTTTTTTGCAGCTTTCGTAGTTGCTGGAACTATGTGGTATGGGTCAGCAACGACCCCAATCGAATTATTTGGGCCTACTCGTTATCAGTGGGATCAGGGATACTTTCAGCAAGAAATATATCGAAGAGTTAGCAATGGTTTAGCCGAAAATCTTAGTTTATCAGAAGCTTGGTCTAAAATTCCCGAAAAATTAGCCTTTTATGATTATATTGGTAATAATCCGGCAAAAGGGGGATTATTCAGAGCAGGCTCAATGGACAATGGGGATGGAATAGCTGTTGGATGGTTAGGACATCCCGTCTTTAGAGATAAAGAAGGACGTGAGCTTTTTGTACGCCGTATGCCTACTTTTTTTGAAACATTTCCGGTTGTTTTGGTAGATGAGGAGGGAATTGTTAGAGCAGACGTTCCTTTTAGAAGAGCAGAATCCAAATATAGTGTTGAACAAGTAGGTGTAACGGTGGAGTTCTATGGTGGCGAACTTAATGGAGTAAGTTATTCTGATCCTGCTACTGTAAAAAAATATGCGAGGCGTTCTCAATTAGGGGAAATTTTTGAATTAGACCGGGCTACTTTGAAATCTGATGGTGTTTTTCGCAGCAGTCCAAGGGGTTGGTTCACTTTTGGTCATGCTACCTTTGCTTTGCTCTTCTTTTTCGGACACATTTGGCATGGCGCTAGAACATTGTTCCGAGATGTTTTTGCTGGTATTGATCCAGATTTGGATGCTCAAGTGGAATTTGGAACATTCCAAAAAGTGGGAGATCCAACTACAAGGAAACAGGCAGTTTGATACACATTGTTATAGTATCTTTCACCTCTCTTTTTTGATTTGACATGGGAAACATCTCCCATCCTTTCTTTGACTCTTTTTCTTTCTTTATATGGGAAATTATCCCAAATGACAAATGAATAGGTGTGGAAGTTATAATTGTAAATAAACCAGGATCGAATCTATGGAAGCATTGGTTTATACGTTCCTTTTAGTTTCGACTTTAGGGATAATTTTTTTCGCTATCTTCTTCCGAGAACCACCTAAGGTTCCACCAACTCCAACTAAAAGAATAAAATAATTTCATTTAAGTAAGAAGTCCCCCTATCTGGGAGACTTCTTACTTAAATTAGTCTCCGTGTTCTTCGAATGGATCTCTTAATTGTTGAGAGGGTTGCCCAAACGCGGTATATAAGGCATACCCAGTAAAGCTTACAAGTAAACCAGATATGGAGATGGCGACTAAAGTTGCTGTTTCCATTTTTATAGAATTTCAAGATTACAATGGATCTACGAAAAGATCGTGTATTTACAACTACAACGGAATAGTATACAAAGTCAACACCAATGATTAAATAGAATTTATGGCTACACAAACCGTTGAAGATAGTTCTAAACCTAGGCCAAAACGAACTGGTGCAGGTAGTTTACTGAAACCCTTGAATTCGGAATATGGGAAAGTCGCCCCGGGTTGGGGGACTACTCCTTTTATGGGGATCGCAATGGCTTTATTCGCTATATTCCTATCTATCATTTTAGAAATTTATAATTCTTCCGTTTTACTGGACGGAATTTTAACCAATTAGGTTTCTACTAACTAAAACTAGGAAGTCAGAGTTTTTCCATCCAAAAAAGCCTTTCTAGTTTAAGATCTACATTTCTAGATATTATGGTAGTTCGACCGCGGAATTTTTTTGTTTCGGTATCTCTGGAATATGAGTGTGTGACTTGTTAGAATTGATCCTATTGATAATACATAGAAAGGGCCTGTTATCTCTATCAAGATGATTCTAATTCGTCAGATATTATTTATTCTAGTATCTGGAACACGAAATAGATAGAGTGGATCAAAAAAAAATGGAACTATGATTCATACTCACTATTAAGACCTCGCAACCAGACTGAAAAATTCAAGTAGTTCTTAAATAAAAATAAAAAAGAAATTTTCTTCCTTCCAATTTTGTTTGCCCAAAAGACAACTTTTTTTCTCTCGATTTTGTCGAGTCATTACACTGATTCAATAAATGATTATCAAGCGGTTCTTATTCGAAGAACCCTTGCCTTTTGTTTAGCTTGAGACTAAATCATCGTGGCTCTAGTATGAATCTAAGGTTTTAATTGAACTGATTCATAGGATCTCAACAAGATAATTTCTATATTACGCATAAAAAAACAAATCCTTTATAGGGAAGAGAAAAGTCAAGAAGCCTCTAATGACCAACATAAGGGAAAGGAAGAAAGAAAGACGCGCCAACTTGAGATTTTTTGGCATTATCATCACAAAGAAGATATTCCGGATTTTTCTTATTTGATATCTTCAAGGCAAATCGACCCAATTCAGTGGCTGATGAAGTTTTGAACCTTTTTTCTAATATTCGTTGAAAATTTTTGTGTTTCTGCTTGAGCCGTACGAGATGAAATTTTCATATACGGCTCTTAGAGGGGGACTCGGGTTAGTTACCTATCTCAATAAAGTATATGATTGGTTTGAGGAACGTCTTGAGATTCAGGCAATTGCAGATGATATAACTAGTAAATATGTTCCTCCCCATGTCAACATATTTTATTGTTTAGGGGGAATTACACTTACTTGTTTTCTAGTACAAGTCGCTACCGGTTTTGCTATGACTTTTTACTACCGACCAACCGTTACAGAGGCTTTTTCCTCGGTTCAATACATAATGACCGAGGCCAACTTTGGTTGGTTAATCCGATCAGTTCATCGATGGTCAGCAAGTATGATGGTTTTAATGATGATCCTGCATGTATTTCGTGTGTATCTCACAGGGGGATTTAAAAAACCCCGCGAATTAACTTGGGTCACAGGTGTGGTTTTGGCTGTTTTGACTGCATCATTTGGTGTAACTGGTTATTCTTTGCCTTGGGATCAAATTGGCTATTGGGCAGTCAAAATTGTGACAGGTGTACCTGACGCCATTCCGGTAATAGGATCGCCTTTAGTGGAGTTATTACGCGGAAGTGCTAGTGTGGGCCAATCCACTTTGACTCGTTTTTATAGTTTACATACCTTTGTACTGCCTCTGCTTACTGCCGTATTTATGTTAATGCACTTTCCAATGATACGTAAGCAAGGTATTTCGGGTCCTTTATAGGGAAGGCATATCATAGAGAATTATAATTATCATATATCATATCGGGTAGGTTTTGGTATTTCATTGCTACAAGCATGGGTTATTGTAAAATAACACATGTCATTTGGATACTTCTCTTCAACTCCAAAGTATTTTTATACAATACAAATAGTTGAAGTTAATTTTACGAAAGAAAAAAGGCGGATTATGGGAGTGTGTGACTTGAATTATTGATTTGGCCATGCAGATAAAGAATTGGATCTGCCACATTAGAATTCACAACCAAAGGTGTCTCCGCATCCAATCAACATGTAAGTCCCCTACCTAGGAAGGATAGGCTGGTTCACTTGAGGAGAATATCTTCTATGATCATACCGCAACCATGTCATCCATGAACAGGCTCCGTAAGATCCCATAGAGTAGAAATGGAATAAGTCATGTGACATGATCCAGTTCTCTATTTATTACACTTACCTTTTTATTATAGTATGGAAATGCATTCATTTTCTTTGCATCGATTGTGATCCGCAATACTATCGGAGTAAAAGAAGGGATCTAAGGAAGAATGTAGGCTAAACTTTTTGATTTTTTATTAGTAACAAGTAAATATTTTGTTTGGAGGTAAGAAACTTGCGATATTGAGGGGATAAATACCAACTAATCAAGAGACATGAGACAATCCACAAAGCAATTGATCATGATCAAATTTGTAAGCCCACTTGGATATTGAGCATTTACCCATAAGAATAGGATTATTTTCAATGAGTAGTTGTAGGTGCAACTTCGGAAAAGAGAATCTGATAAAGCTTTTCTTGCCTAGAGTCATTGAGTCATTATAAACCTTAATTCTATTAAGGATCTTCCGCGGTCTTATTTCTTTCACTCTTGCTCGAGCCGGATGATGATAAATTCTCATGTCCGGTTCCTTTGGGGGATGGATCCTAAAGAGTTCACCTATCCCAATAACAAAGAAACCAGACTTAAATGATCCTGTATTAAGAGCTAAATTAGCTAAAGGGATGGGACATAATTATTACGGGGAACCCGCATGGCCCAACGATCTTTTATATATTTTTCCAGTAGTAATTCTAGGTACTATTGCATGTAATGTAGGTTTAGCGGTTCTCGAGCCATCAATGATTGGTGAACCGGCAGATCCGTTTGCAACTCCTCTGGAAATATTACCCGAGTGGTACTTCTTTCCCGTGTTTCAAATACTCCGTACGGTACCCAATAAGTTATTGGGCGTTCTTTTAATGGTTTCTGTGCCAACAGGCTTATTGACAGTACCTTTTCTAGAGAATGTCAATAAATTCCAAAATCCATTTCGCCGCCCAGTAGCTACGACCGTTTTTTTAATCGGTACTGTAGTAGCTCTTTGGTTAGGTATTGGAGCAACATTACCCATTGATAAATCATTAACTTTAGGTCTTTTTTAGATATTTTTTGATTCATTCAACCGTGAAGTACCATAGGTATCTAGGAAATAGTTACTTCCAAGTGAATCTTCCCTAGATACCTAAAATCCATTTTATTATGATCCATTTCGCGAAAATATAGATTGTACCAAAGATGCTAAATTGTTTTCTTTTTATTCTAACTCGAAAAAGAAGAAGAAAAAAAATTGCAATGGATTTAAAACGAGAGTTTATTCTTAAGTAAATCAATTGGGAGATGCTTCTCTAGAGTGTCCCATATATGTTTTCTATCTTCCATACGAAAACTGTCAATTCTCAGAAGATCTTCTTCAGTCTTACTCAAAAGGTCCAATAGTGTATGTATATTGGCCCTTTTTAGACAATTATACGTTCTAGAAGTCAATTCTAATTGATCAATAAAAATACAATTCAATGGAATTCCTTTTTTGTTTTTCTTTAGATTAGTTAATCTTTTTTGAAAAGTAAAAAGGGGTGGAGTAAACCTGTTTTTATTTTCTTCGAAACTAGCGCCCTCTTCCTCCGCGTGTAGAAAAGGAAGAAATAAATCAATCAAATTACGAGAAGCCTCATAAAGTGCTTCCTTAGGGGTTAAACTTCCATTAGTCCATATTTCTAGAAAAAGTATCTCGTGTTTTTCATTTCCATTCCCACAAGAAAAAATACTATAATTCACATTTCGAACAGGCATGGATACAGCATCTATAGGATAACTTCCATCTTGATAGTTCTTTCTGAGTTCTGTCTGATATCCACGATCTCTCTTGATCTGTAAATCAATACAGAAATCAATGGGCTCTGTCAAGTTAGCTATAGGTTGTGCCGTATCAACGATTTCTACGGAAGGCGGTAAGATGATATCTTGAGCAGTTATGTATCTAGGACCTTTGACGCAAATGGATGCGTCTCTAACTCCATAGAGATTACTTCTCAATACAATTTCTTTCAAATTTAGTAAAATTTCTTGTACGGATTCTTCAATACCTGCTATTGTAGAATACTCGTGCGGCACGCTCCCAAATTTTGCACGTGTGATACATGTTCCTTCTATTTCTCCAAGTAAAGCTCTTCGCAAGGCAATACCGACGGTGTCCGCTTGACCTTTTCTAAGCGGGGACAGAATGAAACGACCATAATAAAGGCGCTTACTATCTACTCTTGATTCAACACACTTCCACTGTAGTGTTTGAGTGGATCCTGCTACCTCCTCTCGAACCATAATAGACTAGTATTATTATTTTATCATTGAATCGTTTATTTCTCTTGAAATGAAAGTTGAAAGCGGGTTAATTCTTTTACAGACGTCTTTTTTTAGGCGGTCGACATCCATTATGCGGCATAGGTGTTACATCGCGTATACAACTTAATCGCACACCACTTTTAGCAATGGCTCGTAATGCGGCATCTCTTCCACTACCAGCGCCCTTTACCATAACTTCTGCTCGTTGCAAACCTACTGTACGAATAGCATCTACTGCTGTTCTTTGACCAGCATAGGGTGATGCTTTTCTTGAGCTTTTGAATCCACAAGTACCGGCCGAGGACCAAAAAACCACCCGACCTTGTGGGTCTGTAACAGTTATAATGGTATTGTTGAAACTAGCTTGAACATGAATAACCCCTTTTGTTATTCTACGTGCACTCTTCCGTAAACTAAAACGTGCATTCCTACGTAAACCAATACGCACTTTCTTACGTGAACCAATTTTTGGTATAGCTTTTGCCATATTTTATTATCTCATAAATATGAGTTAGAAATAAAAAAAAGAAAAAAAGATACAAAGATATCCGTTTCAGGGTAAAATAAACCCTTTACTTTAATTATTTTAAATGAAATTATTTTATTTGGAATTGGAACATTTCCGCGGGTACTTTTTTTTACTTTTTAGAAAGTAAAGTTCTTTTTCGAAAGATTACCCCTGTCTTTGTTTATGCTTCGGATTAGAGCAAATGACTCTAATTCGTCCACGCCTACGAATCAGTCGACATTTTGTACAAATTTTACGAACGGAAGCTCTTATTTTCATATTTCCGTATCCTTTTTTAAACTATGAATCTAATCTTTTGGAAAAAATAAGTCTCTTCGCTTGAATTTTAGAACTTAGAATTTATTACCCTAGAAAAAAAAAGAAAAACCTAATCCTTTGAATCTTTGGTATCCTTCAAATCTTCGCTATCCTTCAAATCTTCGCTATCCTTCGAGTCTTCGATACGCTTCGAATCCTTATGGGGAAGTCTATAAATTATACGTCCCTTGCTTGAATCATAACGACTTACTTCAATTTTGACCCTATCCCCCATCAGTATTCGTATAGAACTAGACCGTATCTTTCCTGAAATATAGCCTAGGATGATGGTGTCATTCTCTAGCCGAACGCGGAACATTCCATTGGGTAGGGCTTCCGTAACTAAACCTTCGAAAGTTACTTTTGCTTCTCTCGGGTTTTTTTTTTCTCTCCTATTTTTTTTTTCTGTCATATTTTTTTTCTCCTATTTTTCTATTTTTATTTTAAAAATAGGAAGGGCGAGATAGAATTCGAGCACTATAGGCGGGGCGATTACCATATATAACATAAGACTTCTCCCCCAATTCTGTTTAGTCGAGCTTCTCGATCTGTCATTATTCCTCGAGAAGTAGAAAGAATAGCAATTCCCATTCCACCCAAAACTTTAGGAATTCCTTGATAGTTGGTATAAATTCGTAAGCCGGGTCGGCTGATACGCTTTAAAAAGGTTCTTGTTCTATATATTCCTTTTATAGTCTTTCTCTTTTGATGTCGCAAAGTTGAAACCAAGAAATATCTGTTACGTTCCTGATGTTTCCGAACACTTTCAATAAAACCCTCTCGTAGAAGTATTTTAACAATGTTTTCGGTAATATTTGTAGATACTACTCGAACTGTTCCTTTTTTATTCATGTCCGCATTTCTTATAGAGGTTAGTAAATCAGCAATAGTGTCCTTGCCCATAAGACTCTAATTCTAGGTTCCTCCTAATTTTTCTATAATCAACATGTTTTCTTTTTTTTTTTTTCATTTTGGATTTTAAAACATATACGTAAAACACAATCTACTAAATTAATTCTTTGGTCTCAATTTCGCCTACTAGTATTTATAATACTTCAGGAGCTAATGAAACTATTTTGGTAAAATTCAATTCTCTCAATTCCTCGGCAATCGCGCCAAAAACTCGAGTTCCTTTTGGATTGCCTTTTTGATCAATTATAACCGCAGCATTGTCATCATAGCGGATTATTATACCGTCTTCGCATTTGAACTCTTTACATGTACGTACAATTACAGCTCGAATTACTTCGGATCTTTCTAGAGGCATTTGGGGCAATGCGTCTTTGATTACAGCAACAATAACATCACCAATACGAGCATATCGCTGATTACCAGCAGCTCCTATGACTCGAATACACATCAATTTTCGAGCTCCACTATTATCTGCTACATTTAAAAGGGTCTGAGGTTGAATCATATTATTTTGATTTCAATTTGTTATTTCAATGCAAAAGGATGAAAGAAATATTGTCTTTCCAGAAAGAAAAACCGAGCATTTTTTTTTATCTTCCATACCCCTTTTAGGGTTCTATATCTCTAATCGAATAAATTGACTTCGTATGGGCATTTTACTGGCAGCTATGGAGATAGCTGCTCTAGCTACAGTTTCAGATACTCCCCCCATTTCATAAAGTATACGACCAGGTTTAACAACGGATACCCAATATTCGGGGGACCCCTTTCCCGAGCCCATACGTGTTTCCGTGGGTCTTAGTGTAACCGGTTTGTCGGGAAATATACGTACCCATATTTTTCCACCACGACGTGCATATCGTGTTATTGCTCTTCGTCCTGCTTCTATCTGTCTCGCCGTGATCCAAGCGGGTTCAAGTGCTTGAAGAGCATATCTACCAAAACAAATACGATTGCCTCGGCAGGATTTTCCTTTCATTCTTCCTCTATGTTGTTTGCGAAATCTGGTTCTTTTGGGGTTATAGTCGATGGTTCTCTTTCTTAGTTCCATCTCTACTGCAAAACTGGACATGAGAGTTTCTTCTCATCCAGCTCCTCGCGAATGGAATCAGAAAGCATGTAAATTTCTCTAATTCATAATATTCCAAAATATTACGGTACGGATAGATACACATTAATAGATAATAGAAAAAGTTCGGTTTTTTTTATATTGAATTTGTTAAAACAGAAAAATATAATATATAGTCAAAAAAGAAGATCTAGAATATATCCAGATGTGTGTGTATATTTATCTAAATTCTATATTTATAGATAATGTAATCCTTCTTAAAAAAATCCTTATTTTTACTCTTATTGAATCGCGGTAAAGTATTCTAATTCAATAAGAATTTCGCGGGCGAATATTTACTCTTTCCTGTCTTATTTGTTAATTTATAAACTTACCAAATAAGACAATTTTTTTGGTTTGTTCCGCCATCCCACCCAATGAAGTGTTAGGATTCTTTTCAATAAAATCCTATGGAATCATAGGTTCTGTCGTTCCCACTGCTTCTCCTTGAATGGTTAGGTCTGAATCCCGCAACGGAGCTTCCAAAAAATTTCTTTCCGAGTTAATTTTCTCAGTTTTATTAACCCGGGCGGCTCTTTATTATTGCTTTAAATTTGTAGTTCTTGTTTCAAGTTACAATTTTTAATTCTCTATTATTTTTATTATATTGATGCTTTATCACATTGCCTTTTATGATGTAATTCATAGACCATACATAGTGGAATCCTATATCTTATTTATTTCCTCTTCCTTCTTTCTATCATCCCTCCCTTTATCCACATCCCTTTAGTTTTGCTTCACAACCTAGAATCCCTTTTCTTTTTTAGAGAAAAAATTGCAGTTGCTACAACTATATGACACATCTACTCATTTATGTTATGATAGAGGTATTTATTCATATAGTGACTGTTTCTTAGTTAGGATCTCGACAATACGAAGCAATAGGTTGGTTATTAGTTAATTTTCTATAATTACTAAGTTTTTTTCTTAAAAAAAAGAAAAAAATAACGAGTCACACACTAAGCATAGCAATTATATTAAATGATTTATCAATTTTCATTAAATCTTATAGAAAGAGGTATAATTTCTTCTTTTGCAGGGATTTCAGGAAAAAAGTCTCTTGTCATTTTTTATTCTATCAATGGACAGAATCCGAAGACAAGATTACTTATTCTTCGTCTACGAATATCCAAATTTTTACACCTAATACTCCATAGATAGTCCGAATTGGATAGCAGCAATAATCAATTTTAGCGCGAATTGTTTGGAGGGGAAGTCTACCCTTTTTAATAGATTCGGCGCGTGCAATTTCTTTTCCTCCGAGACGACCCGCAATTTTTACTTTTACTCCCCTTATATCTGCTTTTTTAGTTAATTCAATGGCTTTTTTCATTGCCTTTCGGAATAAACTCTATTTTTTAATTGGAAAGCTATATATTCTGCAAGAATGTTAGGCTGTCTATAAGGTTCTTTAACTTTTTCGATAGAAATATTAAATCTCTGGTTTACAGAGTTAATTTCCTTTTGTAGATCTTTCTCTAATTCTTCGATTGCTCCTTTTTTCTTTAATAAATTTGGGAATCCAATATGGATTATGACGTGGATCGTATCGATTTCTTTTTGGATTTCTATATGTGTAATTACTTCGGAACTTGAACCTGAGTCCATTTTTCTATTATGTGTAATTACTTCGGAACTTGAGTCTGATTCTATTTTTCTATTCGAGCCCTTTTTCCTATTCTTTTGTATATAGTTCTTGATACAATCCCTTATTTTTTTATCTTCCTGTAGACCTTCAGAATAATTTTTTGGTTGTGCGAACCAAAAGGAATGGTGTTTTTGGGTTGTACCAAGTCTGAAACCGAGTGGATTTATTTTTTGTCCCATATTTTTCTATTCTATATTTTTTTTACTGGGAATCGAAATCTTAGATGGATCTAAAGGTTATTTAGATTTCTTTACTATATTTAGTACAATTGTTATATGACACATGCTTTTTTTTATGGGGAAACTACGTCCTCGAGCTCGAGGTCTGAATTTCTTCATAATAGTACTCCTACTGACTTCGGCTTTAGTAATAAATAAATTCGCTTTGTCGAAATCCCTATAATGAGTAGCATTTGCGGCTGCCGAATAAACCAACTTTAAGATGGGATAAGATGCTCGATAGGGCATGAGGTTCAGTATCATAACAGTTTCCTCGTAGTAACGCCAGCGAATCTCGTCAAGAACTCTTTGTGCTTTGAAAACAGACATAGGGATACGTTTTTGTGCTTTGAAAACTCTCTCGAACTTAAGTAGACGATCGGTTGGAACTTTCCTTGCGAGTTTCCTTAGCCCACTTTTCTTCTTCTTTATCCTAGGGATATACTTTACTAGTTTGAAACTTGTCATAAATAAGGTTATTCCCCGCCTACCTTTACTTTATTTTGAATCTTTTTTTCTTCTTAATCTT
Source organism: Triticum urartu (assembly GCF_056163025.1). NCBI lineage: Eukaryota > Viridiplantae > Streptophyta > Magnoliopsida > Poales > Poaceae > Triticum > Triticum urartu. The sequence continues at coordinate 42,866 of NW_028260652.1, forward strand.
TCTATTCAGAATTCAGTTAACGACGAGATTTAGTATCCTTTCTTGCATTTTCATAACTCGTGAAATGCCGAGTAGGCACGAATTCCCCCAATTTGCGACCTACCATAGGATTTGTCTTATGTAAATAGGTATATGTTCCTTTCCATTATGAATCGCGATTGTATGGCCAACCATTGTGGGTAGAATGCTAGATGCCCGGGACCACGTTACTATTGTTTCTTTCTCCTCCTTCATATTGACCTTTTCTATCTTTGCCAATAAATGATGAGCTACAAAAGGATTCGTTTTTTTTCGTGTCACAGCTGATTACTCCTTTTTTCCTTTTTAAAGAGTGGCATTCTATGTCCAATATCTCGATCGAAGTACGGAGGTCAGAATAAATAGAATAATGATCAATGGAAAAAAGAAAAAAATCCTTTAGCTGGATAAGGGGCGGATGTAGCCAAGTGGATCAAGGCAGTGGATTGTGAATCCACCATGCGCGGGTTCAATTCCCGTCGTTCGCCCATCGCATTATTGCAAATTCCAAAAATGCAATTTTCCATATTCCTAGTTACGTATTTACTTACGGCGACGAAGAATAAAACTATCGCTATATTTTTTCCTTTTCCTAGTTCTTCTTCCAAGCGCAGGATAACCCCAAGGGGTTGTGGGTTTTTTTCTACCAATGGGAGCTTTCCCTTCACCGCCCCCATGGGGGTGGTCCACAGGGTTCATAACTACCCCTCTTACTACGGGGCGTTTACCTAGCCAACACTTAGATCCGGCTCTACCCAAACTTTTTTGGTTCACCCCAACATTACCCACTTGTCCGACTGTTGCTAAGCAGTTTTGGGATACTAAACGGACCTCCCCAGATGGTAATCTTAAAGTGGCCGATTTACCCTCTTTTGCAATGAGTTTCGCTACAGCACCTGCTGCTCTAGCTAATTGCCCACCCCTTCCACGTGTGATTTCTATGTTATGCATGGCCGTGCCTAAGGGCATATCGGTTGAAGTAGATTCTTCTTTTCTCTCAAAAAACCCCTTCCCAAACTGTACAAGCTTCTTCCAAAGCATACGGCTTTCTAGATGTATATGACGATCTCTAGACAGATGGATCTTATATGAATCATATGATGAAGTACCACATGAGTGGATATATAGGAAAGGAATCCAAATCTGCCGAATCGCTCATGTTATGATCTTCTACATCCTAGGTCTCTGCGTTCCGTCATCTGGCTTATGTTCTTCATGTAGCATTCAGATCGAATGACTCTATGAAATTACGTCGATACTTCCACATATTATGGGTAACGTAGGAGACATCCCTATTTTCCCCCGGGGGTCTTAATTACCACTGCTTAGCTTTCAATTTGCCTCTGACCATCAAATTAAATGTGAATAACCCGTCCTCCTCTCTTTGAAACAAGGGGCGCTTCCGGTTCTGTGCGTGCTTCAAACAATTTTGTCTTCTCCATATTACCATATCTCTAGAGCCAATAATTTTCTATGAGGAACTACTGAACTCAATCACTTGCTGCCGTTACTCAACAGTTTTCTGTTGAGGTCTATCCCGTAGAGGTAGTCAAATTGGATCAGTGATCGATTTCTAGGTTTCGTCGTAAACCTAATTGGTTACTTCCAATTACGTAAATCAATAGTTCAAACCGCACTCAAAGGTAGGGCATTTCCCATTGATATAGGAACTTTTGTACCAGAAACAATAGTATCTCCAATTATAGCCCCTCTGGGATGTAAAATATATCTCTTCTCACCATCCCCATAGTGTATGAGACAAATGTATGCATTTCGATTAGGGTCGTATTCTATGGTTACGATTCTACCAGATATGTCTTTTTGATTCCGTCGAAAATCTATTTTACGGTATAGGCGCTTATGACCTCCCCCTCTATGCCTTGCGGTAATGATTCCTCTGGAATTACGACCTTTACCACAACGGTGCCGTCCATGGATCAAATTATTTCGTGGATTGGATTTCACTTGCCTGTCTACGGTTCCCTTGCGTGTGCTCGGGATAGGTGTTTTGTATAAATGTTTCGCCGTATTATTAAGTATTCTCCTTTAGTTTTTTTCTCTATCTAGAAGTGGAATAGAATAACCCGGTTGAAGGGTAATGATCATACGTCTGTAATGCATTGTATGGCCCAGAATAGGTCCTATTCTTCTACCTTTTCCAGGTAGTCGATGGCTATTCACAGCTACCACCTTAACACCAAAGAAGAGTTCGACCCAATGCTTTATTTCTGTCTTAGTGAATCCCGATTCGACATTAAAAGTATATTGATTCTTTCCCAATAAACGAAGACTTTTTTCTGTAAATACTGCGTATTTGATTCCATCCATAAATCGACTTTCCCTCCTATGCTCTGAGTTCCAGTATCGATAAGAATTCGAGTTCTTATTGTTCTTATGTTATGGTATGAATATACCATACCAATTCGTTATGTATGGATGATGGATGAGATTCCATGGATAGAGAGCCAGTTCCAATAGACTTATGGAATGTTCCCGTTCGTGTGCATCCAGCAGGAATTGAACCCGCAAATTTACCAATTATGAGTTGGGCGCTTTAACCATTCAGCCATGGATGCTTAACAGGGATCATCGTACATCGTAAATAACCAATTTTCATATAGAAAGACATATCATAGAAAAATGAAATCGAAAATATTCCGAGATGGCAAATATTCGGAGATGACTATGAAAACACCTCTCTGGATCCTCGAATTGAAAGAGAGATTGAGAGGGATCAAGAATCCTAATTCTCGCTATTTGGAATGGATCCAATTCTATTGAGTCTGACTCATAGTGATCATTTCTCTTTAGCAAAGAATGACCTTGGTTATCAAAGGATTGAACAACCGGGATCCATTTACTTATGATACCTAGTTGGCATTGATAACAAGGATCTAATGAATTATGAGTTTAATAGATCCTCTTTAGCAGAAAGACGTATATTCCTTGCTCATTATCAGACAATCACTTATTCCCAAACCTCGTGTGGGACTAATCGTTTTCATTTACCATCTCATGGAAAACCCTTTTCGTTCCGCTTAGCCCTATCGGGTATTTTAGTGATAGGTTCTGTAGGAACTGGACGATCCTATTTGGTCAAATACCTAACGAAAAATTACGATTTTCCTTTCATTAAGGTACGAGGGCTTCTTATTCCACAAGAACGAAAGCACCTTTTCATTCTTTCATATACTAGGGGTTTTTACTTGGAAAAGACAATGTTCCATACTAAAGGATTCGGGTCCATAACCACGAGTTCCAGTGCACTAGATCTTGTAGCACTTAGCAACGAAGCCCTATCCATTAGTATTCCACATAAGAAATCCATTCTAGAAAAAAATACAATTAGATTAGCTCTTCATAGACAAACTTGGGGTTTGCGAGCCAAGGTAAGATCGGCTCGGGATCATGGGACCCTTTTCTATCAGATAGGAGGGGCTCTTGTACAAAATAGACTTACTAAGTAATAACCCCATAGAATCTATCTATATAAAGATAAAGAGGCAATCGTGTCAGGAAGCGGGTTTTTCTTTGGCCAAAAGGTACTTCGAACTTGGAACGAGCATGAAGAGATTAACGAGACTTCTTTCTCTTTTGAGTTTTTCTGGCGGACCTGCCGCGCAAGATCTTTGGTCTTCCCCTGGAACCGATGAAAAAAAGTGGATCGCTTCTTATGTACTCGCTCAGAATGATTCTTCTCTATCTATAGTTCATGGCCTATTAGAAGTAGAAGGTGCTCTGGTGCAATCCTTACCGACAGAAAAAGATTGCAGTCAGGTTGATAATAGTCGAGTGACATTACTTCGTCGGTCCGAACTAAGGAATCTGTTAGAAATGTTTTGAAATGGATATTGTTCTCTCTTTGATCAGGGATTGCTATATGAAAAGAAGTGGAGTTTGAAAAAGGGAACGGAATGCTCAAACCGGAACTGCTAGAGGAACGAATTTTCAATAGCATAACTTGGGCTCCTAGAATATGGCGCCCTTGGGACAATCTATTTGATTGCAGGGTTTTGTTCCGAAGCAAAGATATCCGCGGAGGCCGGTTCGTTCGTCCTATTCTGATATTCAGGACCAAGAGGTACTGGATTCTCTTTCGGATAGGCCCTGAAAGGAGAAGAAAGGCTGAAATGCCAACGGACCTCTGTCTATTCTCTAATTCACCCGATCCGATAGTACCCGTTTTTGGAACGTCCAGTGCCAAAGTCACTGAATGGGTAAGTCACCAATCCAATCCCTTTGACAAATCGGATGTCATATTAGATATCATATTCTATATATATAGAAATATCATAGATAGAATAGACATATAGAATTTTTGGTCGGCAAATTCGAAGGAATCATTGAGTGAAAAAGGAGCAAAGAATGACAAAAGACGAGACTCTACTAGTCTTCACTCTTGTGGTTTCCTCTTCCTCGGTTTCTGTTTTCTTATTCGGGATCTTGCTTTTCATGGTTCTCATCTCTGCAACTCGCGATTTTCGCGAGAGAACCAAATCCAAGTTGGTGAAGATCATGATTTGGGCTGGCACGGGGATCGTTTGATCGATTTCCTTGATTTGATCGCTACTTAATGGGCGTGCGCTCAAAGGATACAAACAGGGATTCGCAAACAAA
>NW_028260653.1:15000-32500 GCF_056163025.1 Triticum urartu
GTAGGATTCGAACCTACGACCAGTCAGTTAACAGCCGACCGCTCTACCACTGAGCTACTGAGGAACAAGGGGGGATTCGACCTCCTAGAGTTCAACTCCCGCTCTCAACCCATGAACAATATGAGTCCGAAGCTTCTTTCGTAACTCCCATAATTTCTTCGTAGTGGCTCCGTTCCATGCCTCATTTCATAGGGAAGCCCAAAGTGGCTCTATTTCATTCTATTTCACTTCCTAGCACTTCCTATCATTTAATATCCATCCCTTTGGTCTTATTGACATAAGAGATGTCATTTATAGTCTATCTCTTTCTATATATGGAAAGTCAAGAAATTCTCATCGAAACATCGAGAAATTGTGCATATAGAAAACTCTAAAGAAAGAAAAAAAGGAGACCCATGCCATGATTTTCAAATCTTTTCTATTTAGTAGTCTAAGTTTCTCGATGAGGATAATTAATTCGGTCGTTGTGGTCGGACTCTATTATGGATTTCTGACTACATTCTCCATAGGTCCCTCTTAGATCTTCTTTCTCCAATCTTGGATTAGGGAAGAAGGAGATATTCGCGACTACTGGCGATTTCATTATGGGGCAGCTCATGATCTTCATATCGATCTATTATCCACCTCTGTATCTATTCTTTCTTAGCTAAACAGGTGGAAGATCTATCCAATTTGGTTATATTATATCATGGACTCGAAAAACGGATCTGAATTTGACTGAAATGCACGATCTTCACAGGTATCACTTTTCACGATACCTAAAAGGTGGAATAGCGATTTTCGAACCATTTCCTATAAGAGAATGGTTTCCATTACTTTGAGAAATGGATTCTTATATCAAACTATAGCTATTGCATTAAAGAAGAAAAGAAACTAATAGAAGTCGAAGACGCGGAATGATAGTGAATAGAGAGAAAGATTCTTCTGATTTTCTTGTTTCTATCTACTAGACGCCGTAGAGAATTGAGAATTTTCATGTCTTTCAATTCTCGTACTCGTAATTGGAAAGTTATGGAAGGAGACCCATCATTTTGCAATGAAAACAACATATAAAACTCTGGACAATTTCGAAATCAGGCCAAGCGTCTTAATACATATGCAAAAAAATTCATTATTGGCCCACCATTGATTAGAAGATTTAGCTTGTATGAATCGCTATTGGTTTGATACGAATAATGACAATCGTTTCAGTATGTTAAGGATACAGATGTATCCACAATTCATTTAGAGTTACTTAATAGTCTATTTCTTATACCATATCTCTATCCCGTGAAATTCTCGAGCCAAAAGATGGATGCATATGCTGTGTTTCATTTTGCTAAATGATATCAATTAAATGGTGTATCAATTCCATAAATTGCATATAGCAATAAATAAATCAGCAAAATTCTTTCTAATATTTTAGATAGAAGAAACATTTCTTCTATCTAAAATATTAGAAAGAATGTACCCTTCTATCCAAATCCAATTTGCATCGATAAAATAAATCCAAATTCCAGTAGTAGATGAATAATTGCAAATTTGTGTGTGTACGAGATTAGAATAACTTCAAAATAACTGACATAATTTTGTATTTTTCCTGATCAGAAAAATACATGAAAAAGAAAGGAGGTAGAAAAATTTTTGGATTTATGGTTAAAGAAGAAAAAGAAGAAAACAGGGGTTCTGTTGAATTTCAAGTATTCAGTTTCACCAATAAGATACGGAGACTTGCTTCACATTTGGAATTACACAAAAAAGATTTTTCATCGGAAAGAGGTCTACGAAGACTTTTGGGAAAACGTCGACGTTTGCTGGCTTATTTGGCAAAGAAAAATAGAGTACGTTATAAGAAATTAATCGGTCAGTTGAATATTCGGGAGCAGTAATTTAATCGTTCAAATTTTTTTCTTGTTTTATTATTTTTTTAGTAGTCTTATAGTAGTCTTAGATTTTTCATTTTGATGAGCCTCGCTTTGAGGAATTCATGGAATAATCCATTTTCATGGAATAATGAATTAAGGAAGAAAGGATATGAGTCTACCGCTTACAAGAAAAGATCTCATGATAGTCAATATGGGCCCTCAACACCCATCAATGCATGGTGTTCTTCGACTGATCGTTACTCTCGATGGTGAGGATGTTATTGATTGTGAACCCATATTAGGGTATTTACACAGAGGAATGGAAAAAATCGCGGAAAACCGAACTATTATACAATACTTACCTTATGTAACAAGGATATAGAGAGATTGTAGAAAGGGGATAGGATAGTTATTTTTGCAAGAGACTTGTTGTAAATTCCTTAACTTAAGAAAGAAAAAAGAATAAAAACACAGATACATAACATAAAAAAAAGAATAAATAAGACGAGATTCGACCTCCCCCTACATATTTAATTTCCTCTCCTATACAAAAACTAGCAAGACCCACTCCATTGGTAATTCCATCAATAACACCCTTATCAAAAAACTCCGTGAGTTCGGTTAACCCTCTTATACCGAGGGTAAAGACCCTAGTATAGAAAATATCTATATAACCACGATTATATGACCAACTGTATATATTTTTTTTTACTTGATCTAAAAATTCTTTTTTAGGATTTCCTTTGTAAAAAGAGTTTATTAAATCCAAATTCTGAAAAAAAGAATAAGCGGATCCATAGAAGATATATGCTATGAATAAACCAAAGATAGCTAGACTTACAGAAGAAATTGCATTAGTAATAAATTCATATGAATTTACAAAAGAATTAGAACTTTCCTGGGTAAAGTTTATTGAGGGAGTTAACCACTTTGATAATATGGTTAACTCTGCTATTCCATTACCAATTCCTCCATTATCAAAAGAGATTCCTATGAATCCAATGAACAAAGTGAAAAGTAGTAATATAAGAAGAGGAAATAACATAGTATTTCCCGTTTCATGCGGATAGGCAAAAGTTTTTTTAGCCCCAAAAGACGTAGTAAAGGATCCTATCCTATTTCTTGTATTACCTTGAATTTTTGGTATATTTTGTGAAAAAAAAGAAACTCCACTCTTCGTTGTTGATAAAACGAAATCCCTATTCACTCCTTTGGGTATCCTTTTTCCCCATAAGGATATTGAATACAAGGAACTCTCTTTAGTGCTACTGTAATTTTGAAAATGAACACGCAAATACCCATCAAATGTAAGTAAATATATCCGAAACATATAAAAGGCAGTTAATCCTGCAGTAAAGGAGGCTATTATTCCAAAAAAGGGCGAATACAACCAACTATTACTAAGGATTTCATCTTTGGACCAGAAGCAAGCAAGAGGTGGAATACCACAAAGAGAAAGTGTACCCCATAAAAAAGTAGTTCTTGTGATTGGAATGTATTTTCTTAAACCGCCCATAAGAACCATATTTTGACTTTTATCTGGTGAATATCCAACAAGAGGTTCCATTGAATGAATAACGGATCCGGATCCCAAGAACAATAAAGCTTTTGAATAAGCATGAGTGATCAAATGGAATAAAGCAGCTTGATAAGAACCTATACCTAGAGCTAACATCATATAACCCAATTGAGACATTGTAGAATAGGCTAAGCTTCTTTTAATATCTCTCTGAGCAAGAGCTAAAGTAGCTCCTAAGAATAGTGTTATTGTACCTACTAAAGAAATAAAACTCATTATCAAAGGTAAAGATATGAAAAGAGGAAGAAGTCGAGCTAGAAGAAAAATTCCCGCAGCAACCATAGTTGCTGCGTGTATAAGAGCCGAAATAGGAGTGGGCCCTTCCATAGCATCGGGTAACCATACGTGAAGAGGGAATTGTGCGGATTTCGCAACTGCACCAAGGAATAATAAAAAAGCACACAAAGTAGTAAGTAAAGAGTTAATTCCATTATTAGGAATCCAGTTATTAGCTATTTTGAACAAATCCCTAAACTCTAAACTACCTGTTATCCAAAAAAAACCTAAAATTCCTAATAATAGACCAAAATCCCCTACACGATTAGTTACAAAAGCTTTTTGACAAGCACTCGCTGCGATTGGTCGTGTAAACCAAAAGCCTATCAATAAATAAGAACACATTCCCACGAGTTCCCAAAAAAAATAAATTTGTATCAAATTGGAGCTAGTAACCAATCCCAACATGGAAGTATTGAAAAAACTTATATAAACAAAAAATCTCAAATATCCTTCATCGTGAGACATATAACCATCACTATAAATAAGAACCAGGATTCCTACAGTAGTAATTAGTATTAACATAATAGAAGTAAGTGGGTCAATCAAGTATCCAAATTCTAAAGAAAAATCATTATTGACGGTCCAAGACCATAGATATTGATAGATCGAACTTCCATTTATTTGTTGAATAGACAGTTGAACTGAGAATACCATAGCTATACTTAAGAGTAAAACACTAGGAAAAGCCCATATGCGACGAAGATTTTTTGTTGCTGTCGGAATAAGAATAAGGCCAAATCCCATTGACATAATAACTGGAAGTGGGAGAAGAGGGATTACCCATGCATATTGATATGTATGTTCCATAAGAAAAGAAATTGCAATTTTTACTTCAATTTTTACTTCAATTTTTCTATAAAATTGTTTCCGATTCACCAAACCAATTCTTATCTCTTTCTGAAAGAATAAATAAAAAGAATAAGAAAAAATACTGAAATTCTTAATTTTTCCAAAATTTATCTCATTGAAATAATTAAAAATTAAGAATGGGTTTAGTTGGTTAAATTAAAAAAGTTAATAAAATAACTAGGTAACGAAGTTATTTTATTAACTAAATAAAGATATTTATAAAAATAAAAAAAAAAAAGTGGAATCATTTTACTTTCTATTCATAATTCATTTTTATATTTCTTTAAAACAAAGATGAAACAGCTCTCTTGTTCCATAATTAACTGATTGAGTGAATTCCAATGAAAACCTATGTTTATAAGAAATTATCGAATAGTCCTTACTTCATATAGAACTAAAATTCTAATGACTATAAATTACCTAAGTTTTAGAATGTCTTGTTTAAGAGACTCAGTATTTTTTGTTTTGATTGGAATTCCTTTCCTTTATGGAATACCATTCTGAACTTAATTAACTATTTTCATTTTCCCTTCTTTTTATCCCCCCGTCTTATCTTATATGGGGGATAGGCTTCCATACCATATATCTATATATGGAGTATACTTGATATATAAATAGATATAAATAGATTTAAATGAGAAACCCTTCTATATATTCTATATTATTAAAAAAAAAGTATAAAATATATAAAGAAAAAATGTTAAAAAATTCTTGTTGTCTTATCCGCATTAGACAAAATGAAGTAAAAAATAATTCAAAATTTAAGTATCTTTCAGTATCTAAGTATAAATACTAATAAAAAGAAGAAAGAAGGATTGATTTGCAGCAATAGATGTCTTTCACATACAACTAGAAAAAAGTAATTTCCTTTTTGAATGGCAGTTCCAAAAAAACGTACTTCAATGTCAAAAAAGCGTATTCGTAAAAATATTTGGAAGAAAAAGACTTATTTTTCCATAGTACAATCTTATTCTTTAGTAAAATCAAGATCATTTTCGAGCGGTAATGAGCATCCAAAACCAAAGGGTTTTTCTGGGCAACAAACAAATAATAAGATTTTGGAATAATATGAATTGACTTATCAAAAAAGAATTCCAATTATTTAATAATTTGGATTCTTCTTTGAATGTACTTTTATGTGTCGAATTACTCGGTACAATATTCTTAGAACAAAAAACCCCTCTTATCTTATATATACAAGAAAAAAAAAGTTTTGTTTGGTATACTGTGTGCTAAGTATTCTTTTCCTATCAATGAACTTTTCATAATTTTCCTAATAGAATCCTCATATTCTATTAGGAAAATTATGAAAAGTGGAGTATTCTTACAATAGGACTTACAACTTCCACCTATCTTCTCCAAAATCATAAGGTTAGTAAATCTTATTAATAAGAGCATAAAGACTTTCATTCTAGAAATTTTTAAAAAATCCAAAAAGCCTTTTCTATTTATCCATTTTATTTTAATTTCATCATTAAATAGAAACCCTTTTGGATTTTTTTCATTGTATTGAAAGAATTTTCAAAATGTAAAGGGGAAATTAATTAGAAAAAATTAGTTCTATAATTGCAAGTTAGAAAAAAGAAGTTCCAACTCTTTCAAGCAGTGTTTGTGTTTCTATTGGGCAAAGCAAGAGTTTATTGTAAAAAAAAAAAATGGAAACGATACTACCAAACGAAGTCTATTTTAATGAAAACTCTAATGTTCCTAAATTTTATGGACTTTCCCAATATCGACGATTCCCAAGATAATAGCTATTATTCTTTTAAGTTACCTATTATTTGAAGTTAGCCGCCATGGTGAAATTGGTAGACACGCTGCTCTTAGGAAGCAGTGCTCAAGCATCTCGGTTCGAATCCGAGTGGCGGCATTCTTGAAAAAGAATACAATAGATTAGAAATCAATTCGAAATTTACAATTTTGTAATGGGACCTTCCCCTTATGCTATTTGCAACTTTAGAACATATACTAACTCATATCTCTTTCTCAACGATTTCAATTGTGATTACGATTCATTTTATAACCTTATTAGTTCGTGAACTTGGAGGATTACGCGATTCGTCAGAAAAAGGAATGATAGTTACTTTTTTCTCTATAACAGGATTCTTAGTTTCTCGTTGGGCTTCCTCGGGACATTTTCCATTAAGTAATTTATATGAGTCATTGATCTTCCTTTCATGGGCCCTGTATATTCTTCATACCATTCCTAAAATACAGAACTCTAAAAATGATTTAAGCACAATAACTACGCCAAGTACTATTTTAACGCAAGGCTTTGCCACATCGGGTCTTTTAACTGAAATGCATCAATCCACGATACTAGTACCTGCTCTACAATCTCAGTGGTTAATGATGCATGTCAGTATGATGTTATTAAGCTATGCAACTCTTTTGTGCGGATCCTTATTATCTGCCGCTATTCTAATCATTAGATTTCGAAATAATTTCCATTTCTTTTCTAAAAAGAAAAAAAATGTTTTAAATAAAACATTTTTCTTTAGTGATATTAAATATTTTTATGCAAAAAGAAGTGCTTTAAAAAGAACCTCTGTCCCTTCATTTCCAAATTATTACAAATATCAATTAACGGAGCGTTTGGATTCTTGGAGTTATCGTGTCATTAGCCTAGGATTTACCCTTTTAACCGTAGGTATTCTTTGTGGAGCAGTATGGGCTAATGAGGCCTGGGGATCCTATTGGAATTGGGATCCTAAGGAAACTTGGGCATTTATTACTTGGACCATATTCGCAATTTATTTACATAGTAGAACAAATCCAAATTGGAAGGGTACGAATTCTGCACTTATAGCTTTGATAGGATTTCTTATAATTTGGATTTGTTATTTTGGTATAAATCTATTAGGAATAGGCTTACATAGTTATGGTTCGTTTACATTAACACCTAAATGATTACATAAAATAAAACCTTCATGAAATGAAGGTTTTTACTTTTATGTTTTATTTGAGAACCCCTTGAACGCCTTATCAAAGGGTTCTCAAAAATTCGAGATAGATCTAATTATACTTTTTTACTTATTTCTGCATTATATACTTTTTTACTTATTTCTGCATTAATAGAGCAGACGAGTAAAAAAAAGCAAACCTATTTAGGATAATAATTGGATAAGAGAGCCTCTACCCTGTCAACGGATAGGGAGAGAACAAAATCTGGATAAATACCAATTCCTATTACTGGTAAAAAGATACAGATTAAAATAAAGAGTTCTCGTGGTCCAGAATCCACAAAATTTGCGTTTGGAACATTAAATAGCTTGTATCCATAGAACATCTGGCGTAACATAGATAATAAATAAATAGGAGTTAATATCATTCCAATTGCCATTACAAAAGTAATTAGTGTTTTTGGCATTAACAGAAATTTTGGACTAGTAATTAGTCCAAAAAATACTACTAATTCTGCGACAAAACCACTCATTCCTGGTAAGGCAAGAGAAGCCATTGAAAAGCTACTAAACATGGTAAAAATTTTAGGCATTGGGATAGATATTCCCCCCAGTTCTTCGAGATAAACAAGACGCATTCTATCAGAAGCGGTTCCTGCCAAGAAAAAAAGTGTAGCACCAATAAATCCATGGGATAATATTTGTAAAATAGCTCCATTGAGTCCAATGTTGGTTATGGAACCAATTCCTATAATTATGAAACCCATGTGAGATACAGAGGAATAAGCTATTCTTTTTTTGAAATTTCGTTGACCAAGAGAAGTTGAAGCTGCATAGATTATTTGGATCGCTCCTATTATTACTAACCAGGGCGAAAATAGATAATGAGCATGAGGTAACAATTCCATGTTGATCCGAATCAATCCATATGCTCCCATCTTTAATAATATTCCCGCTAAAAGCATACATGTACTATAATGTGCTTCCCCATGGGTATCTGGTAACCACGTATGTAGGGGTATAATCGGCAATTTGACAGCATAAGCAATAAGGAAGCCAAAATATAAAAGTATTTCCAAGGTTGCAGGGTATGATTGATTAATTAATCTTTCCAAATCTAATCCTGGTTCGTTGGAACCATATAAGCCCATACCCAGAACTCCGATTAAGAAAAAAATGGAACCGCCTGCAGTATACAAAATAAACTTTGTAGCTGAATATAGACGCCTCTTCCCCCCCCACATGGATAAAAGTAAGTAAACAGGAATTAATTCTAACTCCCACATGATAAAAAAAAGTAAAAGGTCTCGCGAAGAAAATAATCCTATTTGACCACTATACATTGCGAGCATCAGGAAATAGAATAATCGCGAATTCCGTGTAATTGGCCAAGCTGCTAAAGTAGCTAAAGTAGTGATAAATCCTGTCAATAAAATAGATCCTAATGAAAGTCCATCGATTCCCAATCTCCAGTGGAAATCGAAGACATCTATCCATTTATAATCCTCCTTTAATTGGATTAAGGGATCCTCCAGTTGGAAATGATAACAGAACGCATAAGTCATTAGAAGGAATTCTAATAAACAAATAGATATAGTATACCACCTAACGACTTTGTTTCCCTTATGAGGTAAAAAGAAAATTAATGAACCTGCAAATATCGGCAAAACAACAAGTATTGTTAACCAAGGAAAATAACTCATGATAAAGTGATAAAGACAAGATACGTTTTGACCAGAAAAGCCCGTGCTCGATTATTTCGAGCACAGGCTTCTTCGGTAAAGAGGAATCAGACGATTCGAGTGAAGTTTTTTGTAACGTATCAATAAGATAGAGCCATGCTACGTGTTGTTTCAGGCCCTAAATAAACGCGGACACTTAAAAAATCTGTCGGGCAGGCTGATTCACATCTCTTACAACCCACACAATCTTCGGTTCTCGGCGCGGAAGCAATTTGCTTGGCTTTACATCCATCCCAGGGTATCATTTCTAATACATCTGTTGGACAAGCTCGTACACATTGAGTGCATCCTATACATGTATCGTAAATTTTTACGGAATGTGACATTGGATCTATAAATTTTTCTTTTCAACATAAAATTTTTCGATCTGGTAAAAATGAAATTAGTACTATAATGAGTCATATGTATTGTAGACACCAGACGAAGCAATGGTTTATCCAAACTTCAAAAAAAAAAATCTATTTTTTAATCTGTTTGTGAGAAAGCGTGAAGAGAGCCAAGAGACTTTAATTTTGGATTTCAACAATAAATAAGAAATAAGAAAGAATTTTACGAATTGTACAGACGAATTCGAATTAGCCAATAAATTGGCTATCGTCTTTTCAATATAAATTATTGCAATATTCAAATTGCAATATCAATGAATTACAAATACAAAAATTCATTTAAGTGAAAAAGAATACTATGCAATAATCTACTAAAAAAAATGGATATTCTCAAATAATACTAAGAAAATAGTATTGATTTCTATTTATTTTAATATGTGCGCCTTTGTTTAGAGGATTCTATGTCTAATTATTCAAAAGTCTAATTATTCAATAAATTAGATTGATTGATACGAGTGGATTTCCTATTACGATGGATGGAAGAAAGAATGGATAGTCCAATAGCGGCTTCAGCAGCTGCAAGGGCTATAACAAAAATTGCGAAAATATCTCCTTTTAATTGGCGACTATCAAATAGATCAGAAAATGTTACGAGATTTAGATTAATTGAATTCAGTATAAGTTCAAGACATATTAGAGCTCTAACCATGTTTCGGCTTGTGATCAATCCATAGATACCAATCGAAAATAAATAGACACTCAAAAAAAGTACATGCTCAAACATCATTAACTAACTCCTTATCAATCTCGATTCATTTCAATATGAGGGCAAGAATTGAACCGATTCAATTAATTACAATAGAACAATTACACAACAAAAGAAAAAAAAAAAAAAAAAAAAGGAGGTATTTGTTGGCAGTAGATGGATTTTACTAAATCAAAATTGTGATTCTTTAGTTATTTATTTTAGATTTGCAATTCTTATAATTTGTACTTTTTCTAAGTTTTCTTATTGCCGAGCCATAGTAATTGCACCTATTAAAGAAACTAGAAGAATTATGGAAATGAGTTCAAACGGAAGATAAAAATCGGTTGCTAAATGAATTCCAATTTGTTGAACATTATTTATGAGACCCTGTTCTACTATTTGGTTTGATCTTGTAGTCCAAAGAATTCCATACCACGACGTATCTGGGATAGTAGTCATTAGTGAAAAAACAATAGTTATACAAACGAGTGAAGTGAACCCATCTCCAATAGTCCAATAATTCTTATCTTTAGACCATTCTGAGCCATTTACGAACATTACAGCGAATATGATCAAGACATTTATGGCTCCCACATAAATAAGAAGTTGTGCGACAGCTACAAAGTAGGAATTTAATAAAAAATAGAATAAGGATATACAAACAAGAACTAATCCCAGCGAAAAGGCAGAATAAATGGGGTTGGTAAGTAATACTACTCCTAGACCCCCTAGTAGAAGAACAAATCCCCCAAATAGCATAAGAATCTCATGTATTGGTCCAGGTAAATCCATTATGGATAAAAAGAAATTAATAGTATAAAATTTTTCATGAACTGACTAAAACTAAAGGATTCAAGGAAGGAAAAAAGGATTAGGGTATTTTTTTGTGTATAAACTTATAGTTATAAATTATATTATATCACGAAAATCTAGTCTGATTTAAAATAAGAAATAATTTCCAATAAGCAGTAGTTTTTCGTTTTTCTTTATAGTTTAATTTTAAAGTTTAATAAAGAATTATTAGATTTTTATAACAGAAAGACAAAATCAAAGTTTAGTAATCAGTAATCGTTCTTGAATTCGAAGATTTTTCTTTGTTTATTTTACTTTCAGACGAATTCCTAATTGTTTGAATTGTGTAATCTCCCATTATGGAGATTGGTAACCGACTTAAAGCAATTTGATTGTAATTCAATTCATGACGATCATAGGTAGAAAGTTCATATTCTTCAGTCATTGATAAACAGCTTGTTGGACAGTACTCAACACAATTGCCACAAAATATACAAACTCCGAAATCAATACTATAATTAAGCAATTGTTTTCTTTTAATATCCTTTTCAAATCTCCAATCCACAACGGGTAAATCTATCGGACATACGCGAACACATACTTCACAAGCAATACATTTATCAAATTCAAAGTGGATTCGCCCTCGGAAACGCTCTGGTGTAATTGATTTTTCATAAGGGTAGTGAATCGTTATAGGTAAACGATTTGTGTGGGATAAGGTAGTTATGAAACTTTGACCTATGTACCTTGTAGCACGTATTGTTTGTTGACCATAACTCATGAACCCAGTTACCATAGGGAACATATTCATTCTAAATATCTATGAAAAAGATATGTTTCTTTCTCTTGTTTGAGAGAGCTTTTGTGTTGAAAATATTCTTACTATTATTGTATTATCTTATTTATAGTGAAACAAGTTGAGAAGAGGTTGTTAATAAGAGATTGCCCAGGGAAATAGGTAAAAGAAATTTCCATCCAAGATTTAATAACTGATCCATTCTCATCCTCGGTAAAGTCCATCTTATTGTGATAGAAATGAAGAGAAATAAATAAGCTTTAGTTAATGTAATAAATATACCCATTGTCATTTCCAAAATTCCAACTGCTTTATTCATTTGGAAAAAATCAAAAAAGGATATATAGGGAATAGATAAATTCCACCCGCCCAAGTAGAGAACTGTTACAAATAAAGAAGAAACTAATAAATTTAGGTAAGAAACAAGATAAAATAAACCATATTTGATACCGGAATATTCAGTTTGGTAACCTGCTACTAATTCTTCCTCCGCTTCTGGTAAATCAAAGGGTAATCTTTCACATTCTGCCAAAGAAGAAATTAAAAAAACCAGAAAACCTATAGGCTGACGCCAAATATTCCATCCAAAAAAACCGTATTTTGACTGTGCTTCAACTATATCAACTGTACTTGAACTGTTAGATAATCATAGTCGGTGATAACATCACAGTTCCCACCGCTATTTCAAAACCGTACATGAAACCTTAGCTTCATACGGCTTCTCTATGATCAGAAAAAGGAAAGGACTGTTTTGTTCCTAGCCCCGGGGGCGTAGATAGAATTAGATAAAATAAAATAGATTTGAAAGTCCTAAATTAGACCAAAGGAATTCCGTCTGCTAGAATAAGAAAAAGCGCTTCCGAATTGATCTCATCCTTTATAATATAATGAAAATTTTTCTTTGTTCAGTAATAACTTAATCTTGGAATAAAACACTTGTTACTTGTTATAGGAATTCAATTAATAAATGGAAAGAGTTGGGTATTAGTTCATGAGCAATTCTGCATGAATATGGATAGAGGAAGGAAATAATGAAAATTTTTTCTAGTGCACTCCATATCTTTTTTACTATTCTTCTTTCCCCAGGGAGGGGGTATTTAAAAAGAAAAAATGGATAAAGGGTTAATTCGTTCTTGATAGCCATTTCCTTAACAAGTGAATGGGAACATACTCTGGATCGGAATCCGAAGAAAGTACTACTTGATAATTTCTACAAATTGCAAGTCCTTATTATGATTCCTTTTATGGGCAAAAATCTCTAATGTTTTAGATTTTCCATTACTAATCCTTTATGTACTTTAGTGTTCCTAACCCTTCACTAACTTTTGGTGGATTCTTCTTATGGATTATTAAGTTATAGTAATAACTAGGAGTATTCTAGTAATGGAATTCCATATCGTGAATCCTTTATTCTTGGCCGCTTCAAGATATGATGACTAATTAAAAAATATCAACCTTGGGATAAAGAGTTTACACTGCTTATGTTTACTTCCACTTTTTTCTTGTACGTAGGAAATGAGATTTTTTCTTTTTACTACAAATTTATAAGCTGTTTTGTTTCACTCATATAGCTATCTAGTTTAACTTACCAACCCAAATACTAAATAAGAAAAGGAATATAAATAGTTAATGGATTTTATAGGAAAAAGATCTATTTTAACGAATCACACGTAGAGATATTGCTAGCACACAAAAAGTTAATGGTATTTCATAACTAATGGATTGAGCAGCAGCTCGTAGACCGCCTGAAAAAGAATATTTATTATTTGAGCTATATCCTGCCATAAGAAGACCAATAGGAGCTATACTTGAAATGGCAATCCATAAAAAAACACCAATACTAAGATCGGCTAAAACAAAATGATATCCCAAAGGGATAACTAAAAAACTTAATAAAACTGATATGACTGCTATAGAGGGTCCAATGCTAAATAAAGAAATATCTCCTCGGGATGGCAGAATATCTTCTTTAAAAAGTAGCTTAGTCCCATCTGCTATAGCTTGAAGCAGGCCCAGGGGGCCAGCATATTCAGGACCAATACGTTGTTGTATCGACGCAGATATTTCTCTTTCTAACCACACAATTACGAGTACCTCTATTGTTATTCCCAAAAGGAGGGTCAAAATGGGTAGAATCGATATCAGTCCATAGACTTCTTTTAATAATTCCAATTTCGAAAAAGAATTGATAGTTTCTACCTCTACCCTATCTATTATCATTTCAACGATCAACTTCCCCCATAATGATATCTATACTACCTAATATCGTCATGATATCAGCCAATTTCATTTTTTTAACTAGCTGAGGAAGAATTTGCAAATTAATAAACCCGGGTGGACGGATTTTCCATCTCCAGGGGAAAAGGCTATCATCTCCTACTAGATAAATCCCTAATTCACCTTTTGGGGCTTCTACTCTTACATAAAGCTCTTGTCTTGACAATTCAAAATTGGGCGAAGGTTTTTTACCAAGAAATTTATACTCAAAATCATTCCATTCAGAATTATTTTCTTTCTTAAAGCGTCGGACTTCTAAATTTTCATAAGGTCCTCCAGGAATTTTTTCTACAGCTTGTTGAATTATTTTGATGGATTCCCTCATTTCACCAATTCGTACTAAATAGCGAGCTAACGAATCCCCTTCTTTTTGCCATTGGACTTTCCAATCAAATTGGTTGTAAGACTCATAAGGATCTACTTTACGAAGATCCCATTGTATTCCAGAAGCTCGTAACATCGGTCCCGATAAGCCCCAATTTACTGCTTCTTCTCCGCTAATAAAACCTACTCCTTCAACTCGCTCTAAAAAAATTGGATTCTGTGTAATAAGTTGTTGATATTCAACAACTCCGCGTAAAAAATAATCACAGAAATCTAAACATTTATCGATCCATCCATAAGGTAGATCGGCGGCTACTCCTCCGATGCGAAAGTAATTGTGCATCATTCGCATACCTGTAGCAGCTTCAAATAGATCATATATTAATTCTCTCTCTCTAAAAATATAGAAAAAAGGAGTCTGTGCGCCGAGATCCGCCATAAAAGGTCCAAGCCATAGCAAGTGAGAAGCTATCCGGCTTAATTCTAACATAATTACCCTAATATAGCTGGCTCTTTGTGGTATTTGAATATTCTCCAAGAATTCTGGTGCATTTACTGTTATTGCTTCTGTAAACATAGTAGCTAAATAATCCCACCTTGTTACATAAGGTAAGTATTGTATAATAGTTCGGTTTTCCGCGATTTTTTCCATTCCTCTGTGTAAATACCCTAATATGGGTTCACAATCAATAACATCCTCACCATCGAGAGTAACGATCAGTCGAAGAACACCATGCATTGATGGGTGTTGAGGGCCCATATTGACTATCATGAGATCTTTTCTTGTAAGCGGTAGACTCATATCCTTTCTTCCTTAATTCATTATTCCATGAAAATGGATTATTCCATGAATTCCTCAAAGCGAGGCTCATCAAAATGAAAAATCTAAGACTACTATAAGACTACTAAAAAAATAATAAAACAAGAAAAAAATTTGAACGATTAAATTACTGCTCCCGAATATTCAACTGACCGATTAATTTCTTATAACGTACTCTATTTTTCTTTGCCAAATAAGCCAGCAAACGTCGACGTTTTCCCAAAAGTCTTCGTAGACCTCTTTCCGATGAAAAATCTTTTTTGTGTAATTCCAAATGTGAAGCAAGTCTCCGTATCTTATTGGTGAAACTGAATACTTGAAATTCAACAGAACCCCTGTTTTCTTCTTTTTCTTCTTTAACCATAAATCCAAAAATTTTTCTACCTCCTTTCTTTTTCATGTATTTTTCTGATCAGGAAAAATACAAAATTATGTCAGTTATTTTGAAGTTATTCTAATCTCGTACACACACAAATTTGCAATTATTCATCTACTACTGGAATTTGGATTTATTTTATCGATGCAAATTGGATTTGGATAGAAGGGTACATTCTTTCTAATATTTTAGATAGAAGAAATGTTTCTTCTATCTAAAATATTAGAAAGAATTTTGCTGATTTATTTATTGCTATATGCAATTTATGGAATTGATACACCATTTAATTGATATCATTTAGCAAAATGAAACACAGCATATGCATCCATCTTTTGGCTCGAGAATTTCACGGGATAGAGATATGGTATAAGAAATAGACTATTAAGTAACTCTAAATGAATTGTGGATACATCTGTATCCTTAACATACTGAAACGATTGTCATTATTCGTATCAAACCAATAGCGATTCATACAAGCTAAATCTTCTAATCAATGGTGGGCCAATAATGAATTTTTTTGCATATGTATTAAGACGCTTGGCCTGATTTCGAAATTGTCCAGAGTTTTATATGTTGTTTTCATTGCAAAATGATGGGTCTCCTTCCATAACTTTCCAATTACGAGTACGAGAATTGAAAGACATGAAAATTCTCAATTCTCTACGGCGTCTAGTAGATAGAAACAAGAAAATCAGAAGAATCTTTCTCTCTATTCACTATCATTCCGCGTCTTCGACTTCTATTAGTTTCTTTTCTTCTTTAATGCAATAGCTATAGTTTGATATAAGAATCCATTTCTCAAAGTAATGGAAACCATTCTCTTATAGGAAATGGTTCGAAAATCGCTATTCCACCTTTTAGGTATCGTGAAAAGTGATACCTGTGAAGATCGTGCATTTCAGTCAAATTCAGATCCGTTTTTCGAGTCCATGATATAATATAACCAAATTGGATAGATCTTCCACCTGTTTAGCTAAGAAAGAATAGATACAGAGGTGGATAATAGATCGATATGAAGATCATGAGCTGCCCCATAATGAAATCGCCAGTAGTCGCGAATATCTCCTTCTTCCCTAATCCAAGATTGGAGAAAGAAGATCTAAGAGGGACCTATGGAGAATGTAGTCAGAAATCCATAATAGAGTCCGACCACAACGACCGAATTAATTATCCTCATCGAGAAACTTAGACTACTAAATAGAAAAGATTTGAAAATCATGGCATGGGTCTCCTTTTTTTCTTTCTTTAGAGTTTTCTATATGCACAATTTCTCGATGTTTCGATGAGAATTTCTTGACTTTCCATATATAGAAAGAGATAGACTATAAATGACATCTCTTATGTCAATAAGACCAAAGGGATGGATATTAAATGATAGGAAGTGCTAGGAAGTGAAATAGAATGAAATAGAGCCACTTTGGGCTTCCCTATGAAATGAGGCATGGAACGGAGCCACTACGAAGAAATTATGGGAGTTACGAAAGAAGCTTCGGACTCATATTGTTCATGGGTTGAGAGCGGGAGTTGAACTCTAGGAGGTCGAATCCCCCCTTGTTCCTCAGTAGCTCAGTGGTAGAGCGGTCGGCTGTTAACTGACTGGTCGTAGGTTCGAATCCTACTTGGGGAGATTTTATTCATTCTTTAATGTAAGAATTTTAATGTAAGAATAAAGAATTGAATTAAAGGGCTTGCTTTGACCCTTAGGAGTAGGTAACCCGTTCGCTATCCTTGTTTCTATTTCTATTGCATTCTATCTCATCGTATCACATTCTGTTCTACGATTCCACTTCGACAAAAGGAAAGAGCATACCTAAGTTCAATAGCTTTACGTCCGCTATCCCGATC
>NW_028260654.1:0-10000 GCF_056163025.1 Triticum urartu
TGTGAAGTATGTGTTCGCGTATGTCCGATAGATTTACCCGTTGTGGATTGGAGATTTGAAAAGGATATTAAAAGAAAACAATTGCTTAATTATAGTATTGATTTCGGAGTTTGTATATTTTGTGGCAATTGTGTTGAGTACTGTCCAACAAGCTG
The DNA here is from genome assembly GCF_056163025.1 of Triticum urartu. NCBI lineage: Eukaryota > Viridiplantae > Streptophyta > Magnoliopsida > Poales > Poaceae > Triticum > Triticum urartu. Next base: position 156 of record NW_028260654.1, read on the forward strand.
TTTATCAATGACTGAAGAATATGAACTTTCTACCTATGATCGTCATGAATTGAATTACAATCAAATTGCTTTAAGTCGGTTACCAATCTCCATAATGGGAGATTACACAATTCAAACAATTAGGAATTCGTCTGAAAGTAAAATAAACAAAGAAAAATCTTCGAATTCAAGAACGATTACTGATTACTAAACTTTGATTTTGTCTTTCTGTTATAAAAATCTAATAATTCTTTATTAAACTTTAAAATTAAACTATAAAGAAAAACGAAAAACTACTGCTTATTGGAAATTATTTCTTATTTTAAATCAGACTAGATTTTCGTGATATAATATAATTTATAACTATAAGTTTATACACAAAAAAATACCCTAATCCTTTTTTCCTTCCTTGAATCCTTTAGTTTTAGTCAGTTCATGAAAAATTTTATACTATTAATTTCTTTTTATCCATAATGGATTTACCTGGACCAATACATGAGATTCTTATGCTATTTGGGGGATTTGTTCTTCTACTAGGGGGTCTAGGAGTAGTATTACTTACCAACCCCATTTATTCTGCCTTTTCGCTGGGATTAGTTCTTGTTTGTATATCCTTATTCTATTTTTTATTAAATTCCTACTTTGTAGCTGTCGCACAACTTCTTATTTATGTGGGAGCCATAAATGTCTTGATCATATTCGCTGTAATGTTCGTAAATGGCTCAGAATGGTCTAAAGATAAGAATTATTGGACTATTGGAGATGGGTTCACTTCACTCGTTTGTATAACTATTGTTTTTTCACTAATGACTACTATCCCAGATACGTCGTGGTATGGAATTCTTTGGACTACAAGATCAAACCAAATAGTAGAACAGGGTCTCATAAATAATGTTCAACAAATTGGAATTCATTTAGCAACCGATTTTTATCTTCCGTTTGAACTCATTTCCATAATTCTTCTAGTTTCTTTAATAGGTGCAATTACTATGGCTCGGCAATAAGAAAACTTAGAAAAAGTACAAATTATAAGAATTGCAAATCTAAAATAAATAACTAAAGAATCACAATTTTGATTTAGTAAAATCCATCTACTGCCAACAAATACCTCCTTTTTTTTTTTTTTTTTTTTCTTTTGTTGTGTAATTGTTCTATTGTAATTAATTGAATCGGTTCAATTCTTGCCCTCATATTGAAATGAATCGAGATTGATAAGGAGTTAGTTAATGATGTTTGAGCATGTACTTTTTTTGAGTGTCTATTTATTTTCGATTGGTATCTATGGATTGATCACAAGCCGAAACATGGTTAGAGCTCTAATATGTCTTGAACTTATACTGAATTCAATTAATCTAAATCTCGTAACATTTTCTGATCTATTTGATAGTCGCCAATTAAAAGGAGATATTTTCGCAATTTTTGTTATAGCCCTTGCAGCTGCTGAAGCCGCTATTGGACTATCCATTCTTTCTTCCATCCATCGTAATAGGAAATCCACTCGTATCAATCAATCTAATTTATTGAATAATTAGACTTTTGAATAATTAGACATAGAATCCTCTAAACAAAGGCGCACATATTAAAATAAATAGAAATCAATACTATTTTCTTAGTATTATTTGAGAATATCCATTTTTTTTAGTAGATTATTGCATAGTATTCTTTTTCACTTAAATGAATTTTTGTATTTGTAATTCATTGATATTGCAATTTGAATATTGCAATAATTTATATTGAAAAGACGATAGCCAATTTATTGGCTAATTCGAATTCGTCTGTACAATTCGTAAAATTCTTTCTTATTTCTTATTTATTGTTGAAATCCAAAATTAAAGTCTCTTGGCTCTCTTCACGCTTTCTCACAAACAGATTAAAAAATAGATTTTTTTTTTTGAAGTTTGGATAAACCATTGCTTCGTCTGGTGTCTACAATACATATGACTCATTATAGTACTAATTTCATTTTTACCAGATCGAAAAATTTTATGTTGAAAAGAAAAATTTATAGATCCAATGTCACATTCCGTAAAAATTTACGATACATGTATAGGATGCACTCAATGTGTACGAGCTTGTCCAACAGATGTATTAGAAATGATACCCTGGGATGGATGTAAAGCCAAGCAAATTGCTTCCGCGCCGAGAACCGAAGATTGTGTGGGTTGTAAGAGATGTGAATCTGCCTGCCCGACAGATTTTTTAAGTGTCCGCGTTTATTTAGGGCCTGAAACAACACGTAGCATGGCTCTATCTTATTGATACGTTACAAAAAACTTCACTCGAATCGTCTGATTCCTCTTTACCGAAGAAGCCTGTGCTCGAAATAATCGAGCACGGGCTTTTCTGGTCAAAACGTATCTTGTCTTTATCACTTTATCATGAGTTATTTTCCTTGGTTAACAATACTTGTTGTTTTGCCGATATTTGCAGGTTCATTAATTTTCTTTTTACCTCATAAGGGAAACAAAGTCGTTAGGTGGTATACTATATCTATTTGTTTATTAGAATTCCTTCTAATGACTTATGCGTTCTGTTATCATTTCCAACTGGAGGATCCCTTAATCCAATTAAAGGAGGATTATAAATGGATAGATGTCTTCGATTTCCACTGGAGATTGGGAATCGATGGACTTTCATTAGGATCTATTTTATTGACAGGATTTATCACTACTTTAGCTACTTTAGCAGCTTGGCCAATTACACGGAATTCGCGATTATTCTATTTCCTGATGCTCGCAATGTATAGTGGTCAAATAGGATTATTTTCTTCGCGAGACCTTTTACTTTTTTTTATCATGTGGGAGTTAGAATTAATTCCTGTTTACTTACTTTTATCCATGTGGGGGGGGAAGAGGCGTCTATATTCAGCTACAAAGTTTATTTTGTATACTGCAGGCGGTTCCATTTTTTTCTTAATCGGAGTTCTGGGTATGGGCTTATATGGTTCCAACGAACCAGGATTAGATTTGGAAAGATTAATTAATCAATCATACCCTGCAACCTTGGAAATACTTTTATATTTTGGCTTCCTTATTGCTTATGCTGTCAAATTGCCGATTATACCCCTACATACGTGGTTACCAGATACCCATGGGGAAGCACATTATAGTACATGTATGCTTTTAGCGGGAATATTATTAAAGATGGGAGCATATGGATTGATTCGGATCAACATGGAATTGTTACCTCATGCTCATTATCTATTTTCGCCCTGGTTAGTAATAATAGGAGCGATCCAAATAATCTATGCAGCTTCAACTTCTCTTGGTCAACGAAATTTCAAAAAAAGAATAGCTTATTCCTCTGTATCTCACATGGGTTTCATAATTATAGGAATTGGTTCCATAACCAACATTGGACTCAATGGAGCTATTTTACAAATATTATCCCATGGATTTATTGGTGCTACACTTTTTTTCTTGGCAGGAACCGCTTCTGATAGAATGCGTCTTGTTTATCTCGAAGAACTGGGGGGAATATCTATCCCAATGCCTAAAATTTTTACCATGTTTAGTAGCTTTTCAATGGCTTCTCTTGCCTTACCAGGAATGAGTGGTTTTGTCGCAGAATTAGTAGTATTTTTTGGACTAATTACTAGTCCAAAATTTCTGTTAATGCCAAAAACACTAATTACTTTTGTAATGGCAATTGGAATGATATTAACTCCTATTTATTTATTATCTATGTTACGCCAGATGTTCTATGGATACAAGCTATTTAATGTTCCAAACGCAAATTTTGTGGATTCTGGACCACGAGAACTCTTTATTTTAATCTGTATCTTTTTACCAGTAATAGGAATTGGTATTTATCCAGATTTTGTTCTCTCCCTATCCGTTGACAGGGTAGAGGCTCTCTTATCCAATTATTATCCTAAATAGGTTTGCTTTTTTTTACTCGTCTGCTCTATTAATGCAGAAATAAGTAAAAAAGTATATAATGCAGAAATAAGTAAAAAAGTATAATTAGATCTATCTCGAATTTTTGAGAACCCTTTGATAAGGCGTTCAAGGGGTTCTCAAATAAAACATAAAAGTAAAAACCTTCATTTCATGAAGGTTTTATTTTATGTAATCATTTAGGTGTTAATGTAAACGAACCATAACTATGTAAGCCTATTCCTAATAGATTTATACCAAAATAACAAATCCAAATTATAAGAAATCCTATCAAAGCTATAAGTGCAGAATTCGTACCCTTCCAATTTGGATTTGTTCTACTATGTAAATAAATTGCGAATATGGTCCAAGTAATAAATGCCCAAGTTTCCTTAGGATCCCAATTCCAATAGGATCCCCAGGCCTCATTAGCCCATACTGCTCCACAAAGAATACCTACGGTTAAAAGGGTAAATCCTAGGCTAATGACACGATAACTCCAAGAATCCAAACGCTCCGTTAATTGATATTTGTAATAATTTGGAAATGAAGGGACAGAGGTTCTTTTTAAAGCACTTCTTTTTGCATAAAAATATTTAATATCACTAAAGAAAAATGTTTTATTTAAAACATTTTTTTTCTTTTTAGAAAAGAAATGGAAATTATTTCGAAATCTAATGATTAGAATAGCGGCAGATAATAAGGATCCGCACAAAAGAGTTGCATAGCTTAATAACATCATACTGACATGCATCATTAACCACTGAGATTGTAGAGCAGGTACTAGTATCGTGGATTGATGCATTTCAGTTAAAAGACCCGATGTGGCAAAGCCTTGCGTTAAAATAGTACTTGGCGTAGTTATTGTGCTTAAATCATTTTTAGAGTTCTGTATTTTAGGAATGGTATGAAGAATATACAGGGCCCATGAAAGGAAGATCAATGACTCATATAAATTACTTAATGGAAAATGTCCCGAGGAAGCCCAACGAGAAACTAAGAATCCTGTTATAGAGAAAAAAGTAACTATCATTCCTTTTTCTGACGAATCGCGTAATCCTCCAAGTTCACGAACTAATAAGGTTATAAAATGAATCGTAATCACAATTGAAATCGTTGAGAAAGAGATATGAGTTAGTATATGTTCTAAAGTTGCAAATAGCATAAGGGGAAGGTCCCATTACAAAATTGTAAATTTCGAATTGATTTCTAATCTATTGTATTCTTTTTCAAGAATGCCGCCACTCGGATTCGAACCGAGATGCTTGAGCACTGCTTCCTAAGAGCAGCGTGTCTACCAATTTCACCATGGCGGCTAACTTCAAATAATAGGTAACTTAAAAGAATAATAGCTATTATCTTGGGAATCGTCGATATTGGGAAAGTCCATAAAATTTAGGAACATTAGAGTTTTCATTAAAATAGACTTCGTTTGGTAGTATCGTTTCCATTTTTTTTTTTTACAATAAACTCTTGCTTTGCCCAATAGAAACACAAACACTGCTTGAAAGAGTTGGAACTTCTTTTTTCTAACTTGCAATTATAGAACTAATTTTTTCTAATTAATTTCCCCTTTACATTTTGAAAATTCTTTCAATACAATGAAAAAAATCCAAAAGGGTTTCTATTTAATGATGAAATTAAAATAAAATGGATAAATAGAAAAGGCTTTTTGGATTTTTTAAAAATTTCTAGAATGAAAGTCTTTATGCTCTTATTAATAAGATTTACTAACCTTATGATTTTGGAGAAGATAGGTGGAAGTTGTAAGTCCTATTGTAAGAATACTCCACTTTTCATAATTTTCCTAATAGAATATGAGGATTCTATTAGGAAAATTATGAAAAGTTCATTGATAGGAAAAGAATACTTAGCACACAGTATACCAAACAAAACTTTTTTTTTCTTGTATATATAAGATAAGAGGGGTTTTTTGTTCTAAGAATATTGTACCGAGTAATTCGACACATAAAAGTACATTCAAAGAAGAATCCAAATTATTAAATAATTGGAATTCTTTTTTGATAAGTCAATTCATATTATTCCAAAATCTTATTATTTGTTTGTTGCCCAGAAAAACCCTTTGGTTTTGGATGCTCATTACCGCTCGAAAATGATCTTGATTTTACTAAAGAATAAGATTGTACTATGGAAAAATAAGTCTTTTTCTTCCAAATATTTTTACGAATACGCTTTTTTGACATTGAAGTACGTTTTTTTGGAACTGCCATTCAAAAAGGAAATTACTTTTTTCTAGTTGTATGTGAAAGACATCTATTGCTGCAAATCAATCCTTCTTTCTTCTTTTTATTAGTATTTATACTTAGATACTGAAAGATACTTAAATTTTGAATTATTTTTTACTTCATTTTGTCTAATGCGGATAAGACAACAAGAATTTTTTAACATTTTTTCTTTATATATTTTATACTTTTTTTTTAATAATATAGAATATATAGAAGGGTTTCTCATTTAAATCTATTTATATCTATTTATATATCAAGTATACTCCATATATAGATATATGGTATGGAAGCCTATCCCCCATATAAGATAAGACGGGGGGATAAAAAGAAGGGAAAATGAAAATAGTTAATTAAGTTCAGAATGGTATTCCATAAAGGAAAGGAATTCCAATCAAAACAAAAAATACTGAGTCTCTTAAACAAGACATTCTAAAACTTAGGTAATTTATAGTCATTAGAATTTTAGTTCTATATGAAGTAAGGACTATTCGATAATTTCTTATAAACATAGGTTTTCATTGGAATTCACTCAATCAGTTAATTATGGAACAAGAGAGCTGTTTCATCTTTGTTTTAAAGAAATATAAAAATGAATTATGAATAGAAAGTAAAATGATTCCACTTTTTTTTTTTTATTTTTATAAATATCTTTATTTAGTTAATAAAATAACTTCGTTACCTAGTTATTTTATTAACTTTTTTAATTTAACCAACTAAACCCATTCTTAATTTTTAATTATTTCAATGAGATAAATTTTGGAAAAATTAAGAATTTCAGTATTTTTTCTTATTCTTTTTATTTATTCTTTCAGAAAGAGATAAGAATTGGTTTGGTGAATCGGAAACAATTTTATAGAAAAATTGAAGTAAAAATTGAAGTAAAAATTGCAATTTCTTTTCTTATGGAACATACATATCAATATGCATGGGTAATCCCTCTTCTCCCACTTCCAGTTATTATGTCAATGGGATTTGGCCTTATTCTTATTCCGACAGCAACAAAAAATCTTCGTCGCATATGGGCTTTTCCTAGTGTTTTACTCTTAAGTATAGCTATGGTATTCTCAGTTCAACTGTCTATTCAACAAATAAATGGAAGTTCGATCTATCAATATCTATGGTCTTGGACCGTCAATAATGATTTTTCTTTAGAATTTGGATACTTGATTGACCCACTTACTTCTATTATGTTAATACTAATTACTACTGTAGGAATCCTGGTTCTTATTTATAGTGATGGTTATATGTCTCACGATGAAGGATATTTGAGATTTTTTGTTTATATAAGTTTTTTCAATACTTCCATGTTGGGATTGGTTACTAGCTCCAATTTGATACAAATTTATTTTTTTTGGGAACTCGTGGGAATGTGTTCTTATTTATTGATAGGCTTTTGGTTTACACGACCAATCGCAGCGAGTGCTTGTCAAAAAGCTTTTGTAACTAATCGTGTAGGGGATTTTGGTCTATTATTAGGAATTTTAGGTTTTTTTTGGATAACAGGTAGTTTAGAGTTTAGGGATTTGTTCAAAATAGCTAATAACTGGATTCCTAATAATGGAATTAACTCTTTACTTACTACTTTGTGTGCTTTTTTATTATTCCTTGGTGCAGTTGCGAAATCCGCACAATTCCCTCTTCACGTATGGTTACCCGATGCTATGGAAGGGCCCACTCCTATTTCGGCTCTTATACACGCAGCAACTATGGTTGCTGCGGGAATTTTTCTTCTAGCTCGACTTCTTCCTCTTTTCATATCTTTACCTTTGATAATGAGTTTTATTTCTTTAGTAGGTACAATAACACTATTCTTAGGAGCTACTTTAGCTCTTGCTCAGAGAGATATTAAAAGAAGCTTAGCCTATTCTACAATGTCTCAATTGGGTTATATGATGTTAGCTCTAGGTATAGGTTCTTATCAAGCTGCTTTATTCCATTTGATCACTCATGCTTATTCAAAAGCTTTATTGTTCTTGGGATCCGGATCCGTTATTCATTCAATGGAACCTCTTGTTGGATATTCACCAGATAAAAGTCAAAATATGGTTCTTATGGGCGGTTTAAGAAAATACATTCCAATCACAAGAACTACTTTTTTATGGGGTACACTTTCTCTTTGTGGTATTCCACCTCTTGCTTGCTTCTGGTCCAAAGATGAAATCCTTAGTAATAGTTGGTTGTATTCGCCCTTTTTTGGAATAATAGCCTCCTTTACTGCAGGATTAACTGCCTTTTATATGTTTCGGATATATTTACTTACATTTGATGGGTATTTGCGTGTTCATTTTCAAAATTACAGTAGCACTAAAGAGAGTTCCTTGTATTCAATATCCTTATGGGGAAAAAGGATACCCAAAGGAGTGAATAGGGATTTCGTTTTATCAACAACGAAGAGTGGAGTTTCTTTTTTTTCACAAAATATACCAAAAATTCAAGGTAATACAAGAAATAGGATAGGATCCTTTACTACGTCTTTTGGGGCTAAAAAAACTTTTGCCTATCCGCATGAAACGGGAAATACTATGTTATTTCCTCTTCTTATATTACTACTTTTCACTTTGTTCATTGGATTCATAGGAATCTCTTTTGATAATGGAGGAATTGGTAATGGAATAGCAGAGTTAACCATATTATCAAAGTGGTTAACTCCCTCAATAAACTTTACCCAGGAAAGTTCTAATTCTTTTGTAAATTCATATGAATTTATTACTAATGCAATTTCTTCTGTAAGTCTAGCTATCTTTGGTTTATTCATAGCATATATCTTCTATGGATCCGCTTATTCTTTTTTTCAGAATTTGGATTTAATAAACTCTTTTTACAAAGGAAATCCTAAAAAAGAATTTTTAGATCAAGTAAAAAAAAATATATACAGTTGGTCATATAATCGTGGTTATATAGATATTTTCTATACTAGGGTCTTTACCCTCGGTATAAGAGGGTTAACCGAACTCACGGAGTTTTTTGATAAGGGTGTTATTGATGGAATTACCAATGGAGTGGGTCTTGCTAGTTTTTGTATAGGAGAGGAAATTAAATATGTAGGGGGAGGTCGAATCTCGTCTTATTTATTCTTTTTTTTATGTTATGTATCTGTGTTTTTATTCTTTTTTCTTTCTTAAGTTAAGGAATTTACAACAAGTCTCTTGCAAAAATAACTATCCTATCCCCTTTCTACAATCTCTCTATATCCTTGTTACATAAGGTAAGTATTGTATAATAGTTCGGTTTTCCGCGATTTTTTCCATTCCTCTGTGTAAATACCCTAATATGGGTTCACAATCAATAACATCCTCACCATCGAGAGTAACGATCAGTCGAAGAACACCATGCATTGATGGGTGTTGAGGGCCCATATTGACTATCATGAGATCTTTTCTTGTAAGCGGTAGACTCATATCCTTTCTTCCTTAATTCATTATTCCATGAAAATGGATTATTCCATGAATTCCTCAAAGCGAGGCTCATCAAAATGAAAAATCTAAGACTACTATAAGACTACTAAAAAAATAATAAAACAAGAAAAAAATTTGAACGATTAAATTACTGCTCCCGAATATTCAACTGACCGATTAATTTCTTATAACGTACTCTATTTTTCTTTGCCAAATAAGCCAGCAAACGTCGACGTTTTCCCAAAAGTCTTCGTAGACCTCTTTCCGATGAAAAATCTTTTTTGTGTAATTCCAAATGTGAAGCAAGTCTCCGTATCTTATTGGTGAAACTGAATACTTGAAATTCA
>NW_028260654.1:27500-38529 GCF_056163025.1 Triticum urartu
TGTACAAGAGCCCCTCCTATCTGATAGAAAAGGGTCCCATGATCCCGAGCCGATCTTACCTTGGCTCGCAAACCCCAAGTTTGTCTATGAAGAGCTAATCTAATTGTATTTTTTTCTAGAATGGATTTCTTATGTGGAATACTAATGGATAGGGCTTCGTTGCTAAGTGCTACAAGATCTAGTGCACTGGAACTCGTGGTTATGGACCCGAATCCTTTAGTATGGAACATTGTCTTTTCCAAGTAAAAACCCCTAGTATATGAAAGAATGAAAAGGTGCTTTCGTTCTTGTGGAATAAGAAGCCCTCGTACCTTAATGAAAGGAAAATCGTAATTTTTCGTTAGGTATTTGACCAAATAGGATCGTCCAGTTCCTACAGAACCTATCACTAAAATACCCGATAGGGCTAAGCGGAACGAAAAGGGTTTTCCATGAGATGGTAAATGAAAACGATTAGTCCCACACGAGGTTTGGGAATAAGTGATTGTCTGATAATGAGCAAGGAATATACGTCTTTCTGCTAAAGAGGATCTATTAAACTCATAATTCATTAGATCCTTGTTATCAATGCCAACTAGGTATCATAAGTAAATGGATCCCGGTTGTTCAATCCTTTGATAACCAAGGTCATTCTTTGCTAAAGAGAAATGATCACTATGAGTCAGACTCAATAGAATTGGATCCATTCCAAATAGCGAGAATTAGGATTCTTGATCCCTCTCAATCTCTCTTTCAATTCGAGGATCCAGAGAGGTGTTTTCATAGTCATCTCCGAATATTTGCCATCTCGGAATATTTTCGATTTCATTTTTCTATGATATGTCTTTCTATATGAAAATTGGTTATTTACGATGTACGATGATCCCTGTTAAGCATCCATGGCTGAATGGTTAAAGCGCCCAACTCATAATTGGTAAATTTGCGGGTTCAATTCCTGCTGGATGCACACGAACGGGAACATTCCATAAGTCTATTGGAACTGGCTCTCTATCCATGGAATCTCATCCATCATCCATACATAACGAATTGGTATGGTATATTCATACCATAACATAAGAACAATAAGAACTCGAATTCTTATCGATACTGGAACTCAGAGCATAGGAGGGAAAGTCGATTTATGGATGGAATCAAATACGCAGTATTTACAGAAAAAAGTCTTCGTTTATTGGGAAAGAATCAATATACTTTTAATGTCGAATCGGGATTCACTAAGACAGAAATAAAGCATTGGGTCGAACTCTTCTTTGGTGTTAAGGTGGTAGCTGTGAATAGCCATCGACTACCTGGAAAAGGTAGAAGAATAGGACCTATTCTGGGCCATACAATGCATTACAGACGTATGATCATTACCCTTCAACCGGGTTATTCTATTCCACTTCTAGATAGAGAAAAAAACTAAAGGAGAATACTTAATAATACGGCGAAACATTTATACAAAACACCTATCCCGAGCACACGCAAGGGAACCGTAGACAGGCAAGTGAAATCCAATCCACGAAATAATTTGATCCATGGACGGCACCGTTGTGGTAAAGGTCGTAATTCCAGAGGAATCATTACCGCAAGGCATAGAGGGGGAGGTCATAAGCGCCTATACCGTAAAATAGATTTTCGACGGAATCAAAAAGACATATCTGGTAGAATCGTAACCATAGAATACGACCCTAATCGAAATGCATACATTTGTCTCATACACTATGGGGATGGTGAGAAGAGATATATTTTACATCCCAGAGGGGCTATAATTGGAGATACTATTGTTTCTGGTACAAAAGTTCCTATATCAATGGGAAATGCCCTACCTTTGAGTGCGGTTTGAACTATTGATTTACGTAATTGGAAGTAACCAATTAGGTTTACGACGAAACCTAGAAATCGATCACTGATCCAATTTGACTACCTCTACGGGATAGACCTCAACAGAAAACTGTTGAGTAACGGCAGCAAGTGATTGAGTTCAGTAGTTCCTCATAGAAAATTATTGGCTCTAGAGATATGGTAATATGGAGAAGACAAAATTGTTTGAAGCACGCACAGAACCGGAAGCGCCCCTTGTTTCAAAGAGAGGAGGACGGGTTATTCACATTTAATTTGATGGTCAGAGGCAAATTGAAAGCTAAGCAGTGGTAATTAAGACCCCCGGGGGAAAATAGGGATGTCTCCTACGTTACCCATAATATGTGGAAGTATCGACGTAATTTCATAGAGTCATTCGATCTGAATGCTACATGAAGAACATAAGCCAGATGACGGAACGCAGAGACCTAGGATGTAGAAGATCATAACATGAGCGATTCGGCAGATTTGGATTCCTTTCCTATATATCCACTCATGTGGTACTTCATCATATGATTCATATAAGATCCATCTGTCTAGAGATCGTCATATACATCTAGAAAGCCGTATGCTTTGGAAGAAGCTTGTACAGTTTGGGAAGGGGTTTTTTGAGAGAAAAGAAGAATCTACTTCAACCGATATGCCCTTAGGCACGGCCATGCATAACATAGAAATCACACGTGGAAGGGGTGGGCAATTAGCTAGAGCAGCAGGTGCTGTAGCGAAACTCATTGCAAAAGAGGGTAAATCGGCCACTTTAAGATTACCATCTGGGGAGGTCCGTTTAGTATCCCAAAACTGCTTAGCAACAGTCGGACAAGTGGGTAATGTTGGGGTGAACCAAAAAAGTTTGGGTAGAGCCGGATCTAAGTGTTGGCTAGGTAAACGCCCCGTAGTAAGAGGGGTAGTTATGAACCCTGTGGACCACCCCCATGGGGGCGGTGAAGGGAAAGCTCCCATTGGTAGAAAAAAACCCACAACCCCTTGGGGTTATCCTGCGCTTGGAAGAAGAACTAGGAAAAGGAAAAAATATAGCGATAGTTTTATTCTTCGTCGCCGTAAGTAAATACGTAACTAGGAATATGGAAAATTGCATTTTTGGAATTTGCAATAATGCGATGGGCGAACGACGGGAATTGAACCCGCGCATGGTGGATTCACAATCCACTGCCTTGATCCACTTGGCTACATCCGCCCCTTATCCAGCTAAAGGATTTTTTTCTTTTTTCCATTGATCATTATTCTATTTATTCTGACCTCCGTACTTCGATCGAGATATTGGACATAGAATGCCACTCTTTAAAAAGGAAAAAAGGAGTAATCAGCTGTGACACGAAAAAAAACGAATCCTTTTGTAGCTCATCATTTATTGGCAAAGATAGAAAAGGTCAATATGAAGGAGGAGAAAGAAACAATAGTAACGTGGTCCCGGGCATCTAGCATTCTACCCACAATGGTTGGCCATACAATCGCGATTCATAATGGAAAGGAACATATACCTATTTACATAACAAATCCTATGGTAGGTCGCAAATTGGGGGAATTCGTGCCTACTCGGCATTTCACGAGTTATGAAAATGCAAGAAAGGATACTAAATCTCGTCGTTAACTGAATTCTGAATAGAAAGATTAAGAAGAAAAAAAGATTCAAAATAAAGACAGAAATACCCAATATCTTGCTAGAACAAGATATTGGGTATTTCTGTCTTCAAAAATTCTTATATGTTAGCAGAAAAACCTTATCCATTAATAGATGGAACTTCAACAGCAGCTAAGTCTAGAGGGAAGTTGTGAGCATTACGTTCGTGCATTACTTCCATACCAAGGTTAGCACGGTTGATGATATCAGCCCAAGTATTAATAACGCGACCTTGACTATCAACTACAGATTGGTTGAAATTGAAACCATTTAGGTTGAAAGCCATAGTACTAATACCTAAAGCAGTGAACCAGATTCCTACTACAGGCCAAGCAGCCAAGAAGAAGTGTAAAGAACGAGAGTTGTTGAAACTAGCATATTGGAAGATTAATCGGCCAAAATAACCATGAGCAGCCACAATATTATAAGTTTCTTCCTCTTGACCAAATTTGTAACCCTCATTAGCGGATTCATTTTCAGTAGTTTCCCTGATCAAACTAGAGGTTACCAAGGAACCATGCATAGCACTGAATAGGGAACCGCCGAATACACCAGCTACACCTAACATGTGGAATGGATGCATAAGGATGTTGTGCTCTGCCTGGAATACAATCATAAAGTTGAAAGTACCAGAGATTCCTAAAGGCATACCATCAGAAAAGCTTCCTTGACCAATAGGGTAAATCAAGAAAACAGCAGTAGCAGCTGCAACAGGAGCTGAATATGCAACAGCAATCCAAGGACGCATACCCAGACGGAAACTAAGTTCCCACTCACGACCCATATAACAAGCTACACCAAGTAAGAAGTGTAGAACAATTAGCTCATAAGGACCACCATTGTATAACCACTCATCAACAGATGCAGCTTCCCAAATTGGGTAAAAGTGCAATCCGATCGCCGCAGAAGTAGGGATAATAGCACCAGAGATAATATTGTTTCCATAAAGTAAAGAACCAGAAACAGGCTCACGAATACCATCAATATCTACTGGAGGGGCAGCGATGAAGGCGATAATAAATACAGAAGTTGCGGTCAATAAGGTAGGGATCATCAAAACACCGAACCATCCGATGTAAAGACGATTTTCAGTGCTAGTTATCCAGTTGCAGAAGCGACCCCACAGGCTTGTACTTTCGCGTCTCTCTAAAATTGCAGTCATGGTAAGATCTTGGTTTATTCAAATTGCAAGGACTCCCAAGCACACGTATTAACTAGAATATAGATAATAGAAGGCTTGTTATTTAACAGTATAACATAGACTATATACCAATGTCAACCAAGTCAGCCCAAAGATTAGCTATCCATATAACTAAATTAACCAAACCAATAATTTTGTATTTGTAAATGAAGTGAGTCAAAGTGAAAAACTTTGATGGGTCTTTTCTATATGGGTTGCCCGGGACTCGAACCCGGAACTAGTCGGATGGAGTAGATAATTCTTCCTTGTTACAATAGAGAAAAATCCCTCCCCAAATCGTGCTTGCATTTTTCATTGCACACGACTTTCCCTATGTAGAAATAGCCAATTTCTATTCCAAAGAGGAAGTTCTACTAATTTTTTTAATTAGTAAGTTGATTCACCTACTCTTTATTATAATAAAAAGAACATTTCAGAATGAAAAATAGAAAAGTTTTTTCTTGATCATTTATCAACCCTTTCCTGTTTCTTAATTTCGTCTAATGATTAATTAAGAGGGTTGACCAGGTCATTGATACGTATAATATCCAAATACCAAATACGCTCAGTGTGTGATCCACAGAAAGAAAAAAGAGTTGTTTTGGTGAACATCAAAGAAAAAACTTGCTCTTCTTCCATAAAAAATTCTTCTAAAAATGCCGAACCCAATCGTTGCATAAAAGTTCGTACCGTGCTTTTATGTTTACGAGCTAAAGTTCTAGCACATGAAAGTCGAAGTATATACTTTAGTCGATACAAAGTCCGTTTTTTCGAAGATCCACTATGATAATGAAAAAGATTTCTACATATCCGACCAAATCGATCAAGAATATCCCAATCTGATAAATCTGTCCAAATGGGTTTACTAATAGGATGCCCCGATCCAGTACAAAATTGAGCTTTTGATAAGTATCCTATGAGGAGAGTAGCGGGGACTATGGTATCGAATTTTTTCATTCGAGTATCTATTAGAAATGAATTCTCCAGCATTTGATTCCTTACTAACAAAGAACTTTTTTGTACACTTGAAAGGTACCCCATAAAATCGAAGCAAGAGTTTGCTAATTGGTTTATATGGATTCTTCGCGGCTGAGTCCAAAAACAGAAATAATATTGCCAGAAATTGATAAGGTAGCATTTCCATTTCTTCTTCAAAAAAAAAGTGCCTTTTGATGCAAGAATTGCCTTTCCTTGATATCGAACATAATGCATAAGAGGATCCATAAAGAACCATAGGGTTTTCCGAGAAAAACCAGGGTACATTATCCCAAAATGTTCCATCTTCCTAGAAAAGTGGATTCGTTCCAGAAAAGTTCCAGAAGATGCTAATGGTAAGCAAGAAGATTGTTTACGAAGAAACAACAAAAAAAATTCATATTCTGATACATAAGAGTTATATAGGAATTGAAATAGTCTTTTATTTTCTTTTTGAAAAAAAAAAATGGATTTCATTGAAGTAATAAAACTATTCCAATTCGAATAATAGTTGAGAAAGAATCGCAATAAATGCAAAGATGGAACATCTTGGATACGGTATTGAAGGAGTTGAACCAGGATTTCCAAATGGATAGGATAGGGTATTTCTATATGTGATAGATAATCCAAATGCAAAAATTTGTCTTCTAAAAAGGGAAATATTGAATGAATAGAGCGTAAATTCTGAAACTTTGGTATTTCTTTTTCTTTCAGACAAAAAAATTCCCGTAGCGAGAATGGGATTTCCACAACGATCGCAAACCCTTCAGATAGAATCTGAGAATAAAACTCAGAATAAAAATAATTTTTGTAATCCAATAATCGATCTTGGTTAGGATGATTAACCGAGTTATCCAAAAAATTCTGCTGATACATTCGAATAATTAAACGTTTCACAAGTAGTGAACTAAATTTCTTGTTATTACAACTAACAACTATTTCCACAGGTTCAGAACCATTTAATCCATAATGGTGGGCAAATGCATAAATATATTCCTGAAAGAGAAGTGGGTAGACAAAGTATTGTTGACGAGATTTATGTTTTTCTGAATACCCTTCGAATTTTTCCATTTGTATTTCTACTTGAATCAGAGAGAAGAAGCATTTCTCGGTTTATCGAATGATGATACATAGTGCAATATGGTCAGAACAGGGTGTTGCATTTTTAATACAAACCCTGGAAAGAAAGGGAGTCTAATCCACAGATCTTTTTCTGCTCCTTTTCTACCCAATTAGTTTATGTTTGTTCTAATTAAAAAAAAAGAACAGAACAAGTTTTTTATTTTTGCAGGCCAATCGCTCTTTTGACTTTGGAATACAGCCTCTTTATCAATATACTGCTTCTTTTACACATTCAATCCATAACATCCCTTATTCAATCCATAATCAAGAATAATTAGGATTTCTAAAAAAAAAAAGAAAAAATAAAGGGTCCACTCATAGGAAAACCCAACCTTTCCCCGCATCCGGCACTAATCTATTTTTAACGTCTAATTAGAGCGGGGAATCATTCCAATTAGGAAGTTCAGCTCGTTGCTTTTTATTTTACCAGAATTGGAGCCAGGCTCTATCCATTTATTCATTAGACCCAGAAAATCGTAATTTTGGATTCCATTCAAAAAAGATTGATTTTATTACGACATGCTATTTTTTCCATTCATTACCTTTGAGGATCAGTCGTGGTCTTCTAGACTCTACCAAGAGTCTGGACGAATTTGTTGTTTCATCCAAATGTGTAAAAGATCATAGTCGCACTTAAAAGCCGAGTACTCTACCATTGAGTTAGCAACCCAGATAAAAAAAGGATCTTAGATACGATCGAAATCCAAAAATCAATGGAATTACACCGCGCGCTTCTGTCAAAACATTGAACTAGCAAGACATCAAAAGATTTTTTTTATCGACCATGAAAAACACTCAAATGCCAAAACGAACAGGTCCGGTGAAATTCCACTAAAGTAAAGTTAAAAAAAGAGCGACCCTAATCACGATGGCCAAATTCTCCTTATTTTTAGCGATTTTTATTAACAAAAAATATATATTATATAAAAATATATATTATATTGTATGAGAATACATGCAAGAGGAACACCCTTATCATTTGAGCGAAGTGTAGGCGGAAAAATTGAATATGGAGTGAGGATAAAGAGACCCATCTATCTACAAATTCTATTTGTTCAATAGACCTTTGTCAATGGAAATACAATGGTAAGAAAACAAATTAGATAGAAAAAGTAAATAAAATAGGGGCTTATGTTGGATTGGCACGATATAATATAAATCCAAATAGGATTAAAAAAGAGGTAAATTGTGTCTAAATAATTAGACAACTAGGAATACTAATAATCTTCTCCTATCCTATTTTTTGATTCATTTAGTTCTTCAATTAACTCAAAGTTCTTTCTTTTTCTTTAAAGAATTCTGCCTTCCTTAAAATATCATAAACAGTTCTTGTTGGTTGAGCACCCTTTTCAAGGAAATAGAGAATAGCTGGAACATTTAAACAAGTTTGATTCTTTATCGGATCATAAAAACCTACTTTTTGAAGATCTCTTCCTTCTCTTCGAGATCGAACATCAATTGCAACGATTCGATAGACAGCTTATTGGGATAGATGTAGATAAACAACGCCCCCCCCTAGAAACGTATATGAGGTTTTCTCCTCATACGGCTCGAGAAAATGATTCGAATTTCTGTCGATAATAATAGAAATTAGACTATGACGTGCATTAATTTCCTTACAGAAAAAACAAATTTCATTTATACTCATGACTCAAGTGGGCTAATTTTGCCTGACAAACTTCGAAGGCAAAATCCTTCCAAAATTTTTGAGTCGTCTTTAAACTCTTTTCTTTGTCTCATTTCGAACGAATTGACTTTTATTCCTTATTCTAATCCAACTCTGTTGTTGAGACAATTGAAAATTGTGTTTACTTGTTCTGGAATCCTTTATCTTTGATTTGTGAAATCCTTGGGTTTAGACATTACTTCGGGAATTCCTATTTTTTTCTTTCAAAAGAGTAGCAACATACCCTTTTTTCTTATTTCCTTCGATAAAGCATTTATCTCTTCTATAGAAATCTAATAAGAGGGATTGATTCTGATATACTTTTATTGGACTTTCTTCTTATTTTAACCTTTCGATTTATTTCTATATTAAGGATAGACTGACAAAGTTGGCCTAATTTATTAGTTTTCACTAACCCTAGATTCTTTCCCTTGATAAAAAAAATTCTGTCCTCTCGAGCTCCATCGTGTACTATGTTACTTAAACCCAGCGCAAATTTGGTTCGGAACGAATAGAACAGGCTATGTCGAGCCAAGAGCATTTTCATTACTATGGAAAATGATGGATAGCAAAATCCACAATCGATCATGTCCTTCAAGTCGCACGTTGCTTTCTACCACATCGTTTTAAACGAAGTTTTACCATAACAAACATTCCTCTTTTCATTGCAAAGTGGTATAGAGAATTGATCCAATATGGATGGAATCATGAATAGTCATTGGTTTAGTTTTTTTATACTAATTAAAACTTGCTATCTATGGAGCAATATGGATAAAAGAAAGTAAGTATTTATCCGGGAAGCCTCCGCCAAGATCCAATTTATTTAAACCCATATTAAAATTCTATCATATGAATGAAACATAGTTTGAAAAAGACGACTAAACAAGTTTGCTTAAAACTTATTTATTCTTAAATTTCCACCCTCAACGGATGGCTCGAGATGATCAATCTTGAAGTGAGAAAAGAAGGATTGACTCTTCCTCAATAAATAAACTATCAACCTCCAAAAAAGTTTAATTAATTTAATTACTAGAATTAGAATTCTAGTAGTAATATATTTTTTCAGTACCAAAAACAATTAACTATAATAACTAAATAAACTATTCCAATGAAAAGATTGAAAGTTTTTGGTAGTTATAGAATTCTCGTACTTCTTCAACTCGAATACCAAAAGGAAGAAAAAAATATGACTAAGTGATTTTATAGTAGAGGCATATCCTGAATGTGCTTGATAGATCCCATTTTTTCATGAAAATAAAGATAGTCAATTTGACTGGACTTAAGACTTTATTATGTTTTCTGAGAAAGAATAAGATATCATTATTCTCTTTAATAAACTTTTGTCTCGTACGGAATACTATATGATTTCACCGTTTGTTTCATCAGAAACAATCTGGGACGGAAGGATTCGAACCTCCGAGTAACGGGACCAAAACCCGCTGCCTTACCACTTGGCCACGCCCCATTTCGGGTTTTATGCGACACTAATAAACACTAGTATGTTTATTTGTTATTCGTCAATACCATTTCAATTACATAAAAAAGGAGGGATATTCTCTTGCTAGTATTCTACACATGCGGATAATATAGAATCAAAAAAATGCATTGATCATTACATGGAATTCTATTAAGATATTATATGAAAGTCGAATTTATTCCACTCTCATTTGAGAGTGCGAATACAAGGAGGTATTTTGTGTTTGGGAAAGTCCGAAGAAAAAAGATTTTGAATCTGCCTTTTCCTTCTTTCCCTTAAAAAAATAACTCAAGAAAAATCCAATTATTTACTCTACAAGAATGAAATGCTTGTTATGCCTAATATACTTAGTTTAACCTGTATCTGTTTTAATTCTGTTCTTTATCCTACTAGTTTTTTCTTTGCCAAATTACCCGAAGCTTATGCTATTTTCAATCCAATCGTGGATATTATGCCTGTTATACCTCTATTCTTTTTTCTATTAGCCTTTGTTTGGCAAGCTGCTGTAAGTTTTCGATGAAATCTTTAGTACTCTGTATGCCAAATTGAATGATGTGTTCATTCCAAAAAAATTTTAAAATGGGTAAAAGCCGAGAAGTTTTATATTTTTATATTATGAACCTTCGATTCTAAAATTTAAATTCTTCTACATTGAATGGGTAGCTACAGCAATAAATTTGGATCAGCCTTTCTACTCCCCTGCACCTAGGTTGAGCAGGTACCTAAAGGTACCTACACAATACCTAACCACCTAACCCTATTTTTGCTATTGATAAGAGTGCTTATTATAAAAGAATTCTTGCAATTTTTTTCAAGAATTCTTTTTTGCATTTTTAGGTATAAAAAAAAACCATCCTAGTGGATCCGTGTGGTAAGGAAAAACTGGTAATCTATTCCTTAAAAAAAAATCTTGGAGATTATGTAATGCTTACTCTCAAACTTTTTGTTTATACAGTAGTGATATTCTTTGTTTCACTCTTTATCTTTGGATTCTTATCTAATGACCCAGGACGGAATCCTGGACGCGAGGAGTAAAAATTCAGTTTTTTTTTTTCTTATTGGATTTGTTTCGTACATTTATCTATGAGAAAATCCGGGGGTCAGAATTCTTTCCAATTCGAAAGTCCCAAA
>NW_028260655.1:0-25000 GCF_056163025.1 Triticum urartu
GAATTGGAAGAAGAAAAGTTTTCTCAACACAGGGAGGAAGTCCCTTCTAAATTGGATTTGTTATTGTAAGGGGATTTTTAAGTATTTATCTAAAGGAAGGAACAAACGAGGATAAGAGAAATTTGCTTTTAATTTTTTTTTATCCAAGTTAGATATATCGCATACTATTCTTCCTTTTTCATCCGAAAGGGCTTTTTTTTTATTCTATTTCACTATTTCATTCCATCTAGATCTAAGAAAGAACCCAATGCACTGAAATTCCACTAATAACTAATATACAAAAAAGAAGAATAGATACAGGGTATCAAACCTATAGAGTTTTTGCTTCAAAGAAATAGAAATATCATGAAATAGAAATATCATCATATAGAGTCAGGGAATGGAATAGAGTCAGCGAATGAAGCATATTCATTAACAACTCCATTTACAGATCAAAAATGAAAAAAAAGAAAGCATTGCCTTCTTTACTATATCTTGTATTTATCGTACTTTTGCCTTGGGGGGTCTCTTCCTCATTTAACAAATGTCTGGAACTTTGGATTAAGAATTGGTGGAATACCAGGCAATCCGAAACTCTCTTAACTGATATTCAAGAGAAAAGGATTCTAGAAAGATTCATAGAATTAGAAGAACTTTCTCTCTTGGACGAGATGATAAAAGGGAAACTAAAGACACATGTACAAAAACCTCCTACAGGAATACACAAGGAAATAATACAATGGGTCAAAATAAATAATGAGGATCATCTCCATACCATTTTGCATTTCTCGACAAATATAATCTGTTTGGCTATTCTAAGTGGTTCTTTTTTTCTGGGTAAAGAGGAACTTGTCATTTTGAATTCTTGGGTTCAGGAATTCTTCTATAATTTAAATGACTCAATAAAAGCTTTTTTTATTCTTTTAGTTACTGATTTTTTTGTTGGATTTCACTCCACCCGTGGTTGGGAACTAGTAATTCGTTGGGTCTACAACGATTTTGGATGGGCTCCTAACGAGCTTATTTTCACTATTTTTGTTTGTAGTTTTCCAGTAATTCTAGATACATGTTTGAAATTTTGGGTCTTTTTTTGTTTAAATCGTCTATCTCCTTCGCTTGTAGTCATTTATCATTCAATTAGTGAAGCATAAATTCATTTGATCTCCCGATATTAATATTAATCAAATTAGCAAGCATCTTTTTTTAGAAAGAAAGCCCTTTTCCATTTTAGCAAAATTCTTTCTATTTATACCTACTTTAAGGTATTCATCATTGCAGTACAACTGTTGCAGTAGAATGACAACAGATTCGTGTATAGGGAACTAGATTAGCTTAGCTACCTATCTAATTTATTGTAGAAATTCTGGGATCTGCGATTGGACATGGAAAATAGAAATACTTTTTCTTGGGTAAAGGAACAGATAACTCGATCGATTTCTGTATCGATCATGATATACGTAATAACTCGGACATCTATTTCAAATGCATATCCCATTTTTGCGCAGCAGGGTTATGAAAACCCACGAGAAGCAACTGGACGAATTGTATGTGCCAATTGCCATTTAGCTAGCAAGCCCGTCGATATTGAAGTTCCCCAAGCTGTGCTTCCCGATACTGTATTTGAAGCAGTTCTTCGAATTCCTTATGATATGCAATTGAAACAAGTTCTTGCTAATGGAAAAAAGGGAGGGTTGAATGTAGGTGCTGTTCTTATTTTGCCCGAGGGATTCGAATTAGCGCCGCCCGAT
The DNA here is from genome assembly GCF_056163025.1 of Triticum urartu. Lineage (NCBI taxonomy): Eukaryota > Viridiplantae > Streptophyta > Magnoliopsida > Poales > Poaceae > Triticum > Triticum urartu. The sequence goes on from NW_028260655.1 coordinate 1,728, forward strand.
CGTATTTCCCCTGAGTTAAAAGAAAAGATAGGAAATCTTGCTTTTCAGAGTTATCGTCCCGATAAAAAAAACATTCTTGTGATAGGCCCTGTTCCCGGTAAGAAATATAGTGAAATTGTCTTTCCCATTCTTTCCCCTGATCCTGCTACGAAGAAAGATGCTCATTTCTTAAAATATCCCATATATGTAGGGGGAAACCGAGGAAGAGGACAGATCTATCCTGATGGTAGCAAGAGTAACAATACAGTCTATAATGCTACGTCAACAGGTATAGTAAGAAAAATACTACGTAAAGAAAAGGGGGGGTATGAAATATCCATAGTTGATGCATCAGATGGACGCCAAGTGATTGATATTATACCTCCCGGACCAGAACTTCTTGTTTCAGAGGGGGAATCCATCAAGCTTGATCAACCATTAACAAGCAATCCTAATGTGGGAGGTTTTGGTCAGGGGGACGCAGAAATCGTGCTTCAGGATCCATTACGTGTCCAAGGCCTTTTGTTCTTCTTCGCATCCGTTATTTTGGCACAAGTTTTTTTGGTTCTCAAAAAGAAACAGTTTGAAAAGGTTCAATTGTACGAAATGAATTTCTAGGTCCCGGGATTTCTTACCATCAAGTTGGTAAAAAGCCTCGATTTATTGGCAATTGCTAGAATTATCTATGATCTATTTTGGAAATCCTTTTTTTGTTTAGACTGCTTTTTGTTTATGAGATGTCTGGAATTCCTTATTTATATCCCATGCAAAAGAAGAGAATCCAAGGCAAAGGCGAGAACAATCAAATTAAAATTTCTTCTTTTTCGGAGGGATTGCAGGTCTTCTTAATCGTCTATTCGGCACAAGAAAAAGCCTTTTTCTTGTGCCGATTCTTCTTGTATCAAAATAAGAATCCTTTTTCTTCCTAATTCGTCAAAGATTACTATTTCTTCTTTATTCGGGTCTGTCTCTTGGACCTCTTTTTCTTTTGCTTAGGTTTAGCCGAGGTAGTGGACAAACAGAGGGGAAGAAAATATGGCGGGGGAAAAATTTCTTGTGATTGTGAGCAAATTGCTTGGCTTGTTTAATTAAGTTCAACTTCAAATTTACAGAAATTTTGCAAAAAAAAAGTAAACTCTTCCATTGAAGGTTTTTTTATTTTTAGGCTAGTTGAATAGTTTTGATTAAGGTTTTATTAGTTTATTACTCGAAACTAAATCAAGGATTTTCAGGATACTTCCTTCGTGGAATAAGATATTGGATCCTCGAGTGATCTCTTTTTCTTGTTGCTTCATAAGAGTGAATCGAATAGATTCAATTCGCGTTATAAGAGTAAAATAAAAATTCCGCGGGTCCTTTCCGCTCTAATCAGATAAAGGGGGGTAAGGACCCGCTAAGCTCCTACTTTTTCATGTTTACAATCTGGTCCCTCCGATTACTATAGAGATGAACCCAATCCAGAATATGAACCATAAAAGAAAACACCTACTAAACCAATCACAGCAATACCAGCTACAGTACCTATCAGCCAAAGAGGAATTCTTCCAGTAGTATCGGCCATTTCCCCTACTTTCCTCCACATTTTATCAATTGGTCATGCTAGAGACAAAAACAGTCATGGGTAGTTATAAGGATGGTATCCTTCCAAATGGGATAAGAGAATTCTTATTAGTCTCTTTCTTTCTCTCAATTGAAGAAGTAATTGGAAAATAAAACAGCAAGTACAAAAATGAGTAATAAACCCCAGTATAGACTGGTACGATTCAATTCAACATTTTGTTCATTCGGGTTTGATTGTGTCATAGTTCTATAGTTGGAATTTGTTTTATCGTTGGATGAACTGCATTGCTGATATTGATCCCAAGAAAAAAACAGTAGGTACAGCTAGTCCGTGAATAGCCAGCCATCGCACTGTAAAAATAGGATAGGTTCGATCTATGGTCATTGAGGGCCTCCTAAAAGGATCTACTAAATTCATCGAGTTGTTCTAAAGAATCAAAACGGTCGGTTATTAACGGAATTCCTTGTCGGCTTTCCGTGAAATACTCGTTTGGCCTAGGACTTCCAAACACGTCATAAGCTAAACCCGTACTGACAAATAACCAACCCGCAATGAATAGGGAAGGTATAGTAATGCTATGAATAACCCAGTATCGAATACTGGTAATAATATCAGCAAAAGAACGTTCTCCCGTGCTTCCAGACATGCTGAACTCCCAAAATTTTTGTACATTCAAAAAAGGAATTGATTCCGTAAAAGATGGGATCGACCAGTAAATAGAAAATTACTGATATTTCATCCTTGTGAGATTGTCAATTTTGTACCAAAGGTGTATTTTGAGTATACCGAATTAGTATAGCTATCCTTCCTATGGCACAGCAATCTGGTTTTGCCTGGTTCCGAAACATAATTACTTTTTTATTTTTTTTTTGTCTATAGGTAAGCTATATGTTATTCAAGGCATCAATAGAAAACCCCATTTTTGTAGGTTCTACTTACTTTTCATTGGCTTCGGAATAATAGAGTAATTCGGAATAGCAGCCAAAATCTTGGGAAAATCTAAGTTAATGATCAATAGGTTTGGATAAATAATTTAGGAAGGATATTCTCATACTGACACAATACAAGGACAAGTATATGTGAAATCTATCCTTTCATAATTCGTAATTCATCCTTGTATTGTTTGTTGGATTAGGTCTAACTTTCTTGACCAAACTGCGAGCGCGGAACTTTACGAGATGAAATAGGGAAAGACAGAAGATAGAATAGAACTTAAAAGGATAATTGAAGTGACTCGTCTTCGAATCTACTTTGGTTGGAGTTCGAAAAAGGAATAAAAATAAAGTAAATTCAAGGAAGAGCTTTCTTTTTTTTTTTTTTTTAACAGCCCCTTGGCAGGTCGTGGAATGCTTTTGTTCTCCTCTTATTCCATATGGAATACAATCAGTTAAAATAAGAAGGAATAGGGGAATATTCGATCGTTCACTCCAAAAAGAGGGTCCTATTGAAAAAGAAATTATCCAAAATAGAAAGAAGTTTTTTTTTTCAAATTCAATTGTTTATTTATCTCTTATTCAAAAATTTCCCTGAAAATTGAATTTCTTTTTTTCATTCAATGGGGTTAGATGATCTAGTTCTTAATATTATTACTTTACTCAATTGACAAATTCCACAACAAATCTCTTGATTCGGAATTAGGGACTCATGTATCATCTGATGAATCCACTTTCTTTTACACTTCTGTATCTTACTCTATCTTGTTTTTTAGTATTATCTAAAATAACTGATGAATTATGAATTTTCCATAACTTAGGTAAATGCTTTACCAACATATGTAGTGTAGTAAAAAAAAATAAATGGAATTTAACTCTTTCATGCTTACTTTAACTAGTTATTTTGGTTTTCTACTGGCTGCTTTAACTATAACCCCAGCTCTATTTATTGGCTTGAACAAGATACGCCTTATTTGAATTGACTGAATAATTATAATTCAGAAAAGAAAAATCTTTCTTTGGGATTCCTGGCATTCTACGACTCTTTTCCAGACTAATTAGGAATTCTTTTCTTGGTCATTGAGATTCGTGGATAATTTAGAGTACTATTTAGGGATAGATCGTACCTCTTTTTTTATCCCCTCGAACAAATCGAAATGATTGAAGTTTTTCTATTTGGAATCGTCTTAGGCCTAATTCCTATTACTTTAGCGGGATTATTCGTGACTGCGTATTTGCAATACAGGCGTGGGGATCAGTTGGATCTTTGATTGAGTCATTTTTTTTTTTTGATTGACCTCCTCCAGACCAGAGAGGAGGTCAAATTGAAATTGGAGTTACAATTCAATTTTGTTAAGTTATTTTACTCTGCTTCGACATAAAATAGATGGAATCACGCTCTGTAGGATTTGAACCTACGACATCGGGTTTTGGAGACCCGCGTTCTACCGAACTGAACTAAGAGCGCTTTCATTCATTCAAAAAGAAAATCTTTTTCTATTCCTAATGTATCTCACGTACGTATAGTCTCCACAAATTCAAGTTATACCCACTTTACTTTAATTGATCTCGTCGCTACTGCCTATAAAGAAGAAAGAAGTAATAGGTAGGGATGACAGGATTTGAACCTGTGACATTTTGTACCCAAAACAAACGCGCTACCAAGCTGCGCTACATCCCTTTTCCAAATTAAATTGTTGTACAATGCCATTGTACACAATTCCTGTCTTCTTTTCCACATCATAATTTTCTTCTTCTTTCTTTCTCTATCTATATATAGAACCCTCGTGTCATTTCTTCTTTTTGGTCTCATATAATTAAGGAATTATATACATATAAAATCCAATATAATTTCGCCTATAAAAGAAGGATTACTTTTCCTTGGTAATATATAGGAAGAAGGGGTCATCTTTTTCTTTTTTAGGGATAGGAAAATTTCGTCGATATGGTTCATTTTATATATAGCATAACAATCTTGGGCAAGAGTTTATGATCATATATGTATTCCAACAAGGAAGGAGGATTTTCAATGCGGGATATAAAAACATATCTCTCTGTAGCACCCGTGCTAAGTACTCTATGGTTTGGTGCTTTAGCAGGTTTATTGATAGAAATTAATCGTTTATTCCCAGATGCTTTGTCATTCCCTTTTTTTTAATTCTAGTTATTGCTATGGGAGGGATAGATTTCTTCGTGATATGACAAAATTTGATCCTTTTCAATCTTTTTTTAGTATCGGAAGGAAAAAGAAAGAAAAGATGGATTGGGTTGAACCTCAGAGTCATTAAAAATTTGGTAAACCCCATTTTTGAAAATAGAAATTCAATTTAAAGGGGTACCCAAGCTAAATAAGGCCTCAGAAATCAGAGCATAGAAAAGGCGGGGCTGGCTAATTAAATGAAAGGATTTCGAACCAAAATCTTTGCTAATTCGACAAGGATTGTATTCTTTAATTATTTCTCTATTTTTTATTACTTAATTAAAGAATAAAAAAAAATTATTCTAATGAATTTTATTCTTCTTCTTCGGATTCAAAATAGAAGAATAAAAGAATAAGTAGAAGAATTAAGTTAAGTCAATCCAAAAAGAAAAGGAGGTTCATGGCCAAGGGAAAAGATGTTAGAATCAGAGTTATTTTGGAATGCATCAGTTGTGTTCGAAAAGGTGCCAATGAGGAATCGACGGGGATTTCTAGATATAGTACTCAAAAGAATCGCCACAATACACCCGGACAATTAGAATTCAAAAAATTTTGTCGTTATTGTCGCAAGCATACGACTCATCACGAAATAAAGAAATAGGAACATCGTGTGTTTGATCTTTCCAAACAACAGAAAGAGTAAGAACTTCATATTTAATATATAAAGAAAACATAGTATAGAATACAAAATACAAATCAACTCATCTGATTTCCGGTAGATATTATTTCATATGTATAGAGGGTATTCATATACTATAATATGAATCAAATAAGATATGGATCAAAGAAAAACTACTTCTTCTGGATCCTAAATTAATAAAATAAAGAAGTGAATTTTCAAATTTTCAAATTTTAAATAAGGAATAAATCATGTATACATCTAAACAACCTTTTCTTAAATCTAAGCAACCCTTTAGTAAATCCAAGCAAACTTTTAATAAATCCAAGCAACCCTTTCGTAAATCCAAGCAAACTTTTCGTAAATTCAAGCAACCTTTTCGTAAATCTAAACAACCTTTTCGTAGGCGTCCCCGGATTGGCCCGGGAGATCGAATTGATTATAGAAACATGAGTTTAATTAATAGATTTATTAGTGAACAAGGAAAAATATTATCGAGACGAATAAATAGATTAACCTTGAAACAACAACGATTAATTACTCTTGCTATAAAACAGGCTCGTATTTTATCTTTCTTACCGTTTCGTAACTATGAGAACGAAAAGCAATTTCAAGCCCAGTCAATTTCAATAATTACAGGTTCTAGACCCAGAAAAAATAGACATATTCCTCAATTAACGCAAAAGTACAATTCCAATCGAAACTTAAGAAACAACAACCAAAATTTAAGAAACAACAACCGGAACTTAAGTTCCGATTGTTGATGTTTTATTCGAATTCGAAAGGGCCAGACCTATATATATTATAAAGAAAGTAATCCAGCTCGTTGATTCCTACCACTTAATCTTAATTTATTGTATCTTCCCGGAGTTCCCTCTCCGGGAATTCATCTTTTATTATTCCAGTATATTACTTTATTTATACCTTTAATTGATGATCTTTATTTTATTGGAAATCGTGTAAAGATTATTTGGATTTGATACAGCTACTTGTGCAAGCATTTTACGATTAAGAATCAATTTCTTCTTGTACAGGTTGTGTATTAATTTACTATAACTATCGAATACTTTATATACCCGCGTTGCTGCGTTTATCCGAGTGATCCACAAACGACGAAAATCCCTCTTTTGCCTACCTCTATCTCGATGAGAGGAAACAAAAGCTCTTTTTACCTGTTGGGTAATCATTCGATTAAGTCTTAAATGAGCCCCTCTAAAGTTTGAGGCAAATGAACGCATTTTTGTTCGTCGTCTCCGGGCTATATATCCTCGCGGAACTCTGGTCATTGAATCAAATTAACCTTAATGAATAACTAATGATTTCTCTTCTTTTAGCCACCCTTTTTCTCATTAATAACAAAACTAATTATTCCGATATATAAAATATTAATTCCAATGGCTTTTGCTATAGTAACCTTCCCAACCACGATTTTTTATTCCACTCCGTTCAGTTATTTCTATACGAAATAACAAATTCATTCTAATAATACTAAAAAAAATAGTGGGTTCCATCGTTTCTATGGTTCCCTTTTAAACGGTGAGGCCCTCTCTATACACCGGAGCCCTTTCTTTCATCAAAAGGTATTGCGAACTTGTATAGTCCACATTCTTTGGCTCTACCTATCCATTATAGAGTAAATAGCTCTTTTCACAATAAGAGTTATCCATACAGTGACGGTATTTAATTATGAAAGTTGGCTAAGTAGCTGACCCTGTTAGTCCGTTCTTTTAAGATAAAGGAGCATAAGCCTTTTTCTTTTTATTACTATTTCCTCCGCTTAATGGATAACCATTTGCTACCAATGGGAGAATTGCTTCTTATTTCCAATTTAGATAATTGGATTTGCACCAAAGGAAACCATAAATTCCATATACCATAGAAATCTAGGATAGAGAAGCTATATCCTATTCATTGGTACTAATCATGGATACTTCAATTTTTTTTATATTTGTTTGAAGTCATGATCTGAACGAGTCGCACATACACCCTAGCACATGTTCCTCGACGCTGAGGGCATCCTTTAAGCGCGGCCGTTTTTCGAGCATTTCGTATTGGCTGTCTTGCGTTTCTAATAAGTTGTTTAACCGTCGGCATGTTGTATGTATATAGAAAAAAATGGATTGGTTTAGATCCATCTTAACCTGATGATTGCTCATCATGAAGTCTTTCTATTTTCTATTAAATCGAGGAAAACACGAATTTAGCTGTGAAATAACTTTACAAGAAATCCGGACACTACCAATCCTTAAACATTTCTGGAAACCACACTGGATCAGTATCGCAGTGCTTGTCAATCATTTCATCCCCTACAATATCGACAAGTCCATAAGCTTTGGCTTCGTCTGCTGACATAAAAACATCCCTTTCCATGTCTTCGGATACAACCCAAAAAGGCTTGCCTGTTCTTACTGCATAAACCCTTGTGATCATTTCGCGAACTTTGTGTAACTCTTCTACTTCTAGTAAAAATTCTGGTGTCCTTGCCCGATAATAAGCACTAGCAGGTTGGTGAAGCATAATCCTCGCGTGAGGGAATGCTATACGCTTGGTGGGTTCTCCTCCAAGCAGAATGAAGGACGCCATGGAGGCGGCTATTCCGAGGCATATTGTATATATATCTGGTGTCACCGTTTGCATCGTATCAAAAATAGCCATTCCTGAGATTAGCCACCCGCCTGGGGAGTTTATAAACAAAAAAATATCACTAATTCCATCTTCTATACTCAGATATACCATGAGACCTGTAATATGATTCGTGATCTCGCAACGAATCTCTTGACCTAAAAAAAGTGTCCTTTCTCGATACATAACATTGTATAAGTCAACCCAAGTCGCTTCTTCATCTCCAGGAATCCGGTAAGGTACTTTTGGAACACCAATGGGCATATTAGATTAATATTATTAAATTTAAGTAAGAAAACCACACTTTAATATGGAAACGTAAGAATGGAACAGAAAGAAAGAATCCGCAGTTTATTGTCTTAATTTTTATTCTTATTCTATATGAATATTATAGATTCTATTAATACGTAGATTGAAAGGTTATACATATAAGGAATGTAAGACAGATTGAATAAAGAAAAGGGAATGGGTGATTTGAATGCTAAACAAAGAGGGGTAGCGATCTATTCTTCGTTTTTTCCAAATTGGCCAAGTTACCCATTGCATATTGGCACTTATCGAGTATAGAATAGATCTGCTTCTCTTTCTTCTTATGAACAGAATTGGCTTCTTATTTTTAATGGAATGAAATAAATATTCGCGCTTTCTGACACAGAATCCCCTAGAAGGGTTAGGTACATAGGATATGGATAGTCTTTTTCAATGCGATAAAATAAAGCGACATCGTGTCTATTTTTCTTTGCTAAAGGGGTATTTCCATGGGTTTGCCTTGGTATCGTGTTCATACTGTCGTATTGAATGATCCGGGTCGATTGCTTGCGGTGCATATAATGCACACAGCTCTAGTTTCTGGTTGGGCTGGCTCAATGGCTTTATACGAATTAGCAGTTTTTGATCCCTCTGATCCTGTTCTGGATCCAATGTGGAGACAAGGTATGTTCGTAATTCCCTTCATGACTCGTTTAGGAATAACGGATTCGTGGGGTGGTTGGAGTATTTCAGGAGGAACTGTAACAAATCCGGGTATTTGGAGTTATGAAGGTGTGGCAGGTACGCATATTGTGTTTTCTGGCTTGTGTTTCTTGGCAGCGATCTGGCATTGGGTATATTGGGACCTAGAAATATTCTCTGATGAGCGGACGGGAAAACCCTCTTTGGATTTGCCCAAGATCTTTGGAATTCATTTATTTCTTGCAGGGGTGGCTTGCTTTGGCTTTGGGGCATTTCATGTAACGGGTTTGTATGGTCCTGGGATATGGGTATCCGATCCTTATGGACTAACTGGAAAAGTACAAGCTGTAAATCCAGCGTGGGGTGCAGAAGGTTTTGATCCTTTTGTTCCGGGGGGAATAGCTTCTCATCATATTGCTGCGGGTACATTGGGTATATTAGCGGGCTTATTCCATCTTAGTGTCCGTCCGCCTCAACGTCTATATAAAGGATTACGTATGGGCAATATTGAAACTGTACTTTCCAGTAGTATCGCTGCTGTTTTTTTTGCAGCTTTCGTAGTTGCTGGAACTATGTGGTATGGGTCAGCAACGACCCCAATCGAATTATTTGGGCCTACTCGTTATCAGTGGGATCAGGGATACTTTCAGCAAGAAATATATCGAAGAGTTAGCAATGGTTTAGCCGAAAATCTTAGTTTATCAGAAGCTTGGTCTAAAATTCCCGAAAAATTAGCCTTTTATGATTATATTGGTAATAATCCGGCAAAAGGGGGATTATTCAGAGCAGGCTCAATGGACAATGGGGATGGAATAGCTGTTGGATGGTTAGGACATCCCGTCTTTAGAGATAAAGAAGGACGTGAGCTTTTTGTACGCCGTATGCCTACTTTTTTTGAAACATTTCCGGTTGTTTTGGTAGATGAGGAGGGAATTGTTAGAGCAGACGTTCCTTTTAGAAGAGCAGAATCCAAATATAGTGTTGAACAAGTAGGTGTAACGGTGGAGTTCTATGGTGGCGAACTTAATGGAGTAAGTTATTCTGATCCTGCTACTGTAAAAAAATATGCGAGGCGTTCTCAATTAGGGGAAATTTTTGAATTAGACCGGGCTACTTTGAAATCTGATGGTGTTTTTCGCAGCAGTCCAAGGGGTTGGTTCACTTTTGGTCATGCTACCTTTGCTTTGCTCTTCTTTTTCGGACACATTTGGCATGGCGCTAGAACATTGTTCCGAGATGTTTTTGCTGGTATTGATCCAGATTTGGATGCTCAAGTGGAATTTGGAACATTCCAAAAAGTGGGAGATCCAACTACAAGGAAACAGGCAGTTTGATACACATTGTTATAGTATCTTTCACCTCTCTTTTTTGATTTGACATGGGAAACATCTCCCATCCTTTCTTTGACTCTTTTTCTTTCTTTATATGGGAAATTATCCCAAATGACAAATGAATAGGTGTGGAAGTTATAATTGTAAATAAACCAGGATCGAATCTATGGAAGCATTGGTTTATACGTTCCTTTTAGTTTCGACTTTAGGGATAATTTTTTTCGCTATCTTCTTCCGAGAACCACCTAAGGTTCCACCAACTCCAACTAAAAGAATAAAATAATTTCATTTAAGTAAGAAGTCCCCCTATCTGGGAGACTTCTTACTTAAATTAGTCTCCGTGTTCTTCGAATGGATCTCTTAATTGTTGAGAGGGTTGCCCAAACGCGGTATATAAGGCATACCCAGTAAAGCTTACAAGTAAACCAGATATGGAGATGGCGACTAAAGTTGCTGTTTCCATTTTTATAGAATTTCAAGATTACAATGGATCTACGAAAAGATCGTGTATTTACAACTACAACGGAATAGTATACAAAGTCAACACCAATGATTAAATAGAATTTATGGCTACACAAACCGTTGAAGATAGTTCTAAACCTAGGCCAAAACGAACTGGTGCAGGTAGTTTACTGAAACCCTTGAATTCGGAATATGGGAAAGTCGCCCCGGGTTGGGGGACTACTCCTTTTATGGGGATCGCAATGGCTTTATTCGCTATATTCCTATCTATCATTTTAGAAATTTATAATTCTTCCGTTTTACTGGACGGAATTTTAACCAATTAGGTTTCTACTAACTAAAACTAGGAAGTCAGAGTTTTTCCATCCAAAAAAGCCTTTCTAGTTTAAGATCTACATTTCTAGATATTATGGTAGTTCGACCGCGGAATTTTTTTGTTTCGGTATCTCTGGAATATGAGTGTGTGACTTGTTAGAATTGATCCTATTGATAATACATAGAAAGGGCCTGTTATCTCTATCAAGATGATTCTAATTCGTCAGATATTATTTATTCTAGTATCTGGAACACGAAATAGATAGAGTGGATCAAAAAAAAATGGAACTATGATTCATACTCACTATTAAGACCTCGCAACCAGACTGAAAAATTCAAGTAGTTCTTAAATAAAAATAAAAAAGAAATTTTCTTCCTTCCAATTTTGTTTGCCCAAAAGACAACTTTTTTTCTCTCGATTTTGTCGAGTCATTACACTGATTCAATAAATGATTATCAAGCGGTTCTTATTCGAAGAACCCTTGCCTTTTGTTTAGCTTGAGACTAAATCATCGTGGCTCTAGTATGAATCTAAGGTTTTAATTGAACTGATTCATAGGATCTCAACAAGATAATTTCTATATTACGCATAAAAAAACAAATCCTTTATAGGGAAGAGAAAAGTCAAGAAGCCTCTAATGACCAACATAAGGGAAAGGAAGAAAGAAAGACGCGCCAACTTGAGATTTTTTGGCATTATCATCACAAAGAAGATATTCCGGATTTTTCTTATTTGATATCTTCAAGGCAAATCGACCCAATTCAGTGGCTGATGAAGTTTTGAACCTTTTTTCTAATATTCGTTGAAAATTTTTGTGTTTCTGCTTGAGCCGTACGAGATGAAATTTTCATATACGGCTCTTAGAGGGGGACTCGGGTTAGTTACCTATCTCAATAAAGTATATGATTGGTTTGAGGAACGTCTTGAGATTCAGGCAATTGCAGATGATATAACTAGTAAATATGTTCCTCCCCATGTCAACATATTTTATTGTTTAGGGGGAATTACACTTACTTGTTTTCTAGTACAAGTCGCTACCGGTTTTGCTATGACTTTTTACTACCGACCAACCGTTACAGAGGCTTTTTCCTCGGTTCAATACATAATGACCGAGGCCAACTTTGGTTGGTTAATCCGATCAGTTCATCGATGGTCAGCAAGTATGATGGTTTTAATGATGATCCTGCATGTATTTCGTGTGTATCTCACAGGGGGATTTAAAAAACCCCGCGAATTAACTTGGGTCACAGGTGTGGTTTTGGCTGTTTTGACTGCATCATTTGGTGTAACTGGTTATTCTTTGCCTTGGGATCAAATTGGCTATTGGGCAGTCAAAATTGTGACAGGTGTACCTGACGCCATTCCGGTAATAGGATCGCCTTTAGTGGAGTTATTACGCGGAAGTGCTAGTGTGGGCCAATCCACTTTGACTCGTTTTTATAGTTTACATACCTTTGTACTGCCTCTGCTTACTGCCGTATTTATGTTAATGCACTTTCCAATGATACGTAAGCAAGGTATTTCGGGTCCTTTATAGGGAAGGCATATCATAGAGAATTATAATTATCATATATCATATCGGGTAGGTTTTGGTATTTCATTGCTACAAGCATGGGTTATTGTAAAATAACACATGTCATTTGGATACTTCTCTTCAACTCCAAAGTATTTTTATACAATACAAATAGTTGAAGTTAATTTTACGAAAGAAAAAAGGCGGATTATGGGAGTGTGTGACTTGAATTATTGATTTGGCCATGCAGATAAAGAATTGGATCTGCCACATTAGAATTCACAACCAAAGGTGTCTCCGCATCCAATCAACATGTAAGTCCCCTACCTAGGAAGGATAGGCTGGTTCACTTGAGGAGAATATCTTCTATGATCATACCGCAACCATGTCATCCATGAACAGGCTCCGTAAGATCCCATAGAGTAGAAATGGAATAAGTCATGTGACATGATCCAGTTCTCTATTTATTACACTTACCTTTTTATTATAGTATGGAAATGCATTCATTTTCTTTGCATCGATTGTGATCCGCAATACTATCGGAGTAAAAGAAGGGATCTAAGGAAGAATGTAGGCTAAACTTTTTGATTTTTTATTAGTAACAAGTAAATATTTTGTTTGGAGGTAAGAAACTTGCGATATTGAGGGGATAAATACCAACTAATCAAGAGACATGAGACAATCCACAAAGCAATTGATCATGATCAAATTTGTAAGCCCACTTGGATATTGAGCATTTACCCATAAGAATAGGATTATTTTCAATGAGTAGTTGTAGGTGCAACTTCGGAAAAGAGAATCTGATAAAGCTTTTCTTGCCTAGAGTCATTGAGTCATTATAAACCTTAATTCTATTAAGGATCTTCCGCGGTCTTATTTCTTTCACTCTTGCTCGAGCCGGATGATGATAAATTCTCATGTCCGGTTCCTTTGGGGGATGGATCCTAAAGAGTTCACCTATCCCAATAACAAAGAAACCAGACTTAAATGATCCTGTATTAAGAGCTAAATTAGCTAAAGGGATGGGACATAATTATTACGGGGAACCCGCATGGCCCAACGATCTTTTATATATTTTTCCAGTAGTAATTCTAGGTACTATTGCATGTAATGTAGGTTTAGCGGTTCTCGAGCCATCAATGATTGGTGAACCGGCAGATCCGTTTGCAACTCCTCTGGAAATATTACCCGAGTGGTACTTCTTTCCCGTGTTTCAAATACTCCGTACGGTACCCAATAAGTTATTGGGCGTTCTTTTAATGGTTTCTGTGCCAACAGGCTTATTGACAGTACCTTTTCTAGAGAATGTCAATAAATTCCAAAATCCATTTCGCCGCCCAGTAGCTACGACCGTTTTTTTAATCGGTACTGTAGTAGCTCTTTGGTTAGGTATTGGAGCAACATTACCCATTGATAAATCATTAACTTTAGGTCTTTTTTAGATATTTTTTGATTCATTCAACCGTGAAGTACCATAGGTATCTAGGAAATAGTTACTTCCAAGTGAATCTTCCCTAGATACCTAAAATCCATTTTATTATGATCCATTTCGCGAAAATATAGATTGTACCAAAGATGCTAAATTGTTTTCTTTTTATTCTAACTCGAAAAAGAAGAAGAAAAAAAATTGCAATGGATTTAAAACGAGAGTTTATTCTTAAGTAAATCAATTGGGAGATGCTTCTCTAGAGTGTCCCATATATGTTTTCTATCTTCCATACGAAAACTGTCAATTCTCAGAAGATCTTCTTCAGTCTTACTCAAAAGGTCCAATAGTGTATGTATATTGGCCCTTTTTAGACAATTATACGTTCTAGAAGTCAATTCTAATTGATCAATAAAAATACAATTCAATGGAATTCCTTTTTTGTTTTTCTTTAGATTAGTTAATCTTTTTTGAAAAGTAAAAAGGGGTGGAGTAAACCTGTTTTTATTTTCTTCGAAACTAGCGCCCTCTTCCTCCGCGTGTAGAAAAGGAAGAAATAAATCAATCAAATTACGAGAAGCCTCATAAAGTGCTTCCTTAGGGGTTAAACTTCCATTAGTCCATATTTCTAGAAAAAGTATCTCGTGTTTTTCATTTCCATTCCCACAAGAAAAAATACTATAATTCACATTTCGAACAGGCATGGATACAGCATCTATAGGATAACTTCCATCTTGATAGTTCTTTCTGAGTTCTGTCTGATATCCACGATCTCTCTTGATCTGTAAATCAATACAGAAATCAATGGGCTCTGTCAAGTTAGCTATAGGTTGTGCCGTATCAACGATTTCTACGGAAGGCGGTAAGATGATATCTTGAGCAGTTATGTATCTAGGACCTTTGACGCAAATGGATGCGTCTCTAACTCCATAGAGATTACTTCTCAATACAATTTCTTTCAAATTTAGTAAAATTTCTTGTACGGATTCTTCAATACCTGCTATTGTAGAATACTCGTGCGGCACGCTCACCAAATTTTGCACGTGTGATACATGTTCCTTCTATTTCTCCAAGTAAAGCTCTTCGCAAGGCAATACCGACGGTGTCCGCTTGACCTTTTCTAAGCGGGGACAGAATGAAACGACCATAATAAAGGCGCTTACTATCTACTCTTGATTCAACACACTTCCACTGTAGTGTTTGAGTGGATCCTGCTACCTCCTCTCGAACCATAATAGACTAGTATTATTATTTTATCATTGAATCGTTTATTTCTCTTGAAATGAAAGTTGAAAGCGGGTTAATTCTTTTACAGACGTCTTTTTTTAGGCGGTCGACATCCATTATGCGGCATAGGTGTTACATCGCGTATACAACTTAATCGCACACCACTTTTAGCAATGGCTCGTAATGCGGCATCTCTTCCACTACCAGCGCCCTTTACCATAACTTCTGCTCGTTGCAAACCTACTGTACGAATAGCATCTACTGCTGTTCTTTGACCAGCATAGGGTGATGCTTTTCTTGAGCTTTTGAATCCACAAGTACCGGCCGAGGACCAAAAAACCACCCGACCTTGTGGGTCTGTAACAGTTATAATGGTATTGTTGAAACTAGCTTGAACATGAATAACCCCTTTTGTTATTCTACGTGCACTCTTCCGTAAACTAAAACGTGCATTCCTACGTAAACCAATACGCACTTTCTTACGTGAACCAATTTTTGGTATAGCTTTTGCCATATTTTATTATCTCATAAATATGAGTTAGAAATAAAAAAAAGAAAAAAAGATACAAAGATATCCGTTTCAGGGTAAAATAAACCCTTTACTTTAATTATTTTAAATGAAATTATTTTATTTGGAATTGGAACATTTCCGCGGGTACTTTTTTTTACTTTTTAGAAAGTAAAGTTCTTTTTCGAAAGATTACCCCTGTCTTTGTTTATGCTTCGGATTAGAGCAAATGACTCTAATTCGTCCACGCCTACGAATCAGTCGACATTTTGTACAAATTTTACGAACGGAAGCTCTTATTTTCATATTTCCGTATCCTTTTTTAAACTATGAATCTAATCTTTTGGAAAAAATAAGTCTCTTCGCTTGAATTTTAGAACTTAGAATTTATTACCCTAGAAAAAAAAAGAAAAACCTAATCCTTTGAATCTTTGGTATCCTTCAAATCTTCGCTATCCTTCAAATCTTCGCTATCCTTCGAGTCTTCGATACGCTTCGAATCCTTATGGGGAAGTCTATAAATTATACGTCCCTTGCTTGAATCATAACGACTTACTTCAATTTTGACCCTATCCCCCATCAGTATTCGTATAGAACTAGACCGTATCTTTCCTGAAATATAGCCTAGGATGATGGTGTCATTCTCTAGCCGAACGCGGAACATTCCATTGGGTAGGGCTTCCGTAACTAAACCTTCGAAAGTTACTTTTGCTTCTCTCGGGTTTTTTTTTTCTCTCCTATTTTTTTTTTCTGTCATATTTTTTTTCTCCTATTTTTCTATTTTTATTTTAAAAATAGGAAGGGCGAGATAGAATTCGAGCACTATAGGCGGGGCGATTACCATATATAACATAAGACTTCTCCCCCAATTCTGTTTAGTCGAGCTTCTCGATCTGTCATTATTCCTCGAGAAGTAGAAAGAATAGCAATTCCCATTCCACCCAAAACTTTAGGAATTCCTTGATAGTTGGTATAAATTCGTAAGCCGGGTCGGCTGATACGCTTTAAAAAGGTTCTTGTTCTATATATTCCTTTTATAGTCTTTCTCTTTTGATGTCGCAAAGTTGAAACCAAGAAATATCTGTTACGTTCCTGATGTTTCCGAACACTTTCAATAAAACCCTCTCGTAGAAGTATTTTAACAATGTTTTCGGTAATATTTGTAGATACTACTCGAACTGTTCCTTTTTTATTCATGTCCGCATTTCTTATAGAGGTTAGTAAATCAGCAATAGTGTCCTTGCCCATAAGACTCTAATTCTAGGTTCCTCCTAATTTTTCTATAATCAACATGTTTTCTTTTTTTTTTTTTCATTTTGGATTTTAAAACATATACGTAAAACACAATCTACTAAATTAATTCTTTGGTCTCAATTTCGCCTACTAGTATTTATAATACTTCAGGAGCTAATGAAACTATTTTGGTAAAATTCAATTCTCTCAATTCCTCGGCAATCGCGCCAAAAACTCGAGTTCCTTTTGGATTGCCTTTTTGATCAATTATAACCGCAGCATTGTCATCATAGCGGATTATTATACCGTCTTCGCATTTGAACTCTTTACATGTACGTACAATTACAGCTCGAATTACTTCGGATCTTTCTAGAGGCATTTGGGGCAATGCGTCTTTGATTACAGCAACAATAACATCACCAATACGAGCATATCGCTGATTACCAGCAGCTCCTATGACTCGAATACACATCAATTTTCGAGCTCCACTATTATCTGCTACATTTAAAAGGGTCTGAGGTTGAATCATATTATTTTGATTTCAATTTGTTATTTCAATGCAAAAGGATGAAAGAAATATTGTCTTTCCAGAAAGAAAAACCGAGCATTTTTTTTTATCTTCCATACCCCTTTTAGGGTTCTATATCTCTAATCGAATAAATTGACTTCGTATGGGCATTTTACTGGCAGCTATGGAGATAGCTGCTCTAGCTACAGTTTCAGATACTCCCCCCATTTCATAAAGTATACGACCAGGTTTAACAACGGATACCCAATATTCGGGGGACCCCTTTCCCGAGCCCATACGTGTTTCCGTGGGTCTTAGTGTAACCGGTTTGTCGGGAAATATACGTACCCATATTTTTCCACCACGACGTGCATATCGTGTTATTGCTCTTCGTCCTGCTTCTATCTGTCTCGCCGTGATCCAAGCGGGTTCAAGTGCTTGAAGAGCATATCTACCAAAACAAATACGATTGCCTCGGCAGGATTTTCCTTTCATTCTTCCTCTATGTTGTTTGCGAAATCTGGTTCTTTTGGGGTTATAGTCGATGGTTCTCTTTCTTAGTTCCATCTCTACTGCAAAACTGGACATGAGAGTTTCTTCTCATCCAGCTCCTCGCGAATGGAATCAGAAAGCATGTAAATTTCTCTAATTCATAATATTCCAAAATATTACGGTACGGATAGATACACATTAATAGATAATAGAAAAAGTTCGGTTTTTTTTATATTGAATTTGTTAAAACAGAAAAATATAATATATAGTCAAAAAAGAAGATCTAGAATATATCCAGATGTGTGTGTATATTTATCTAAATTCTATATTTATAGATAATGTAATCCTTCTTAAAAAAATCCTTATTTTTACTCTTATTGAATCGCGGTAAAGTATTCTAATTCAATAAGAATTTCGCGGGCGAATATTTACTCTTTCCTGTCTTATTTGTTAATTTATAAACTTACCAAATAAGACAATTTTTTTGGTTTGTTCCGCCATCCCACCCAATGAAGTGTTAGGATTCTTTTCAATAAAATCCTATGGAATCATAGGTTCTGTCGTTCCCACTGCTTCTCCTTGAATGGTTAGGTCTGAATCCCGCAACGGAGCTTCCAAAAAATTTCTTTCCGAGTTAATTTTCTCAGTTTTATTAACCCGGGCGGCTCTTTATTATTGCTTTAAATTTGTAGTTCTTGTTTCAAGTTACAATTTTTAATTCTCTATTATTTTTATTATATTGATGCTTTATCACATTGCCTTTTATGATGTAATTCATAGACCATACATAGTGGAATCCTATATCTTATTTATTTCCTCTTCCTTCTTTCTATCATCCCTCCCTTTATCCACATCCCTTTAGTTTTGCTTCACAACCTAGAATCCCTTTTCTTTTTTAGAGAAAAAATTGCAGTTGCTACAACTATATGACACATCTACTCATTTATGTTATGATAGAGGTATTTATTCATATAGTGACTGTTTCTTAGTTAGGATCTCGACAATACGAAGCAATAGGTTGGTTATTAGTTAATTTTCTATAATTACTAAGTTTTTTTCTTAAAAAAAAGAAAAAAATAACGAGTCACACACTAAGCATAGCAATTATATTAAATGATTTATCAATTTTCATTAAATCTTATAGAAAGAGGTATAATTTCTTCTTTTGCAGGGATTTCAGGAAAAAAGTCTCTTGTCATTTTTTATTCTATCAATGGACAGAATCCGAAGACAAGATTACTTATTCTTCGTCTACGAATATCCAAATTTTTACACCTAATACTCCATAGATAGTCCGAATTGGATAGCAGCAATAATCAATTTTAGCGCGAATTGTTTGGAGGGGAAGTCTACCCTTTTTAATAGATTCGGCGCGTGCAATTTCTTTTCCTCCGAGACGACCCGCAATTTTTACTTTTACTCCCCTTATATCTGCTTTTTTAGTTAATTCAATGGCTTTTTTCATTGCCTTTCGGAATGAAACTCTATTTTTTAATTGGAAAGCTATATATTCTGCAAGAATGTTAGGCTGTCTATAAGGTTCTTTAACTTTTTCGATAGAAATATTAAATCTCTGGTTTACAGAGTTAATTTCCTTTTGTAGATCTTTCTCTAATTCTTCGATTGCTCCTTTTTTCTTTAATAAATTTGGGAATCCAATATGGATTATGACGTGGATCGTATCGATTTCTTTTTGGATTTCTATATGTGTAATTACTTCGGAACTTGAACCTGAGTCCATTTTTCTATTATGTGTAATTACTTCGGAACTTGAGTCTGATTCTATTTTTCTATTCGAGCCCTTTTTCCTATTCTTTTGTATATAGTTCTTGATACAATCCCTTATTTTTTTATCTTCCTGTAGACCTTCAGAATAATTTTTTGGTTGTGCGAACCAAAAGGAATGGTGTTTTTGGGTTGTACCAAGTCTGAAACCGAGTGGATTTATTTTTTGTCCCATATTTTTCTATTCTATATTTTTTTTACTGGGAATCGAAATCTTAGATGGATCTAAAGGTTATTTAGATTTCTTTACTATATTTAGTACAATTGTTATATGACACATGCTTTTTTTTATGGGGAAACTACGTCCTCGAGCTCGAGGTCTGAATTTCTTCATAATAGTACTCCTACTGACTTCGGCTTTAGTAATAAATAAATTCGCTTTGTCGAAATCCCTATAATGAGTAGCATTTGCGGCTGCCGAATAAACCAACTTTAAGATTACTATGGCTTTCAACCTAAATGGTTTCAATTTCAACCAATCTGTAGTTGATAGTCAAGGTCGCGTTATTAATACTTGGGCTGATATCATCAACCGTGCTAACCTTGGTATGGAAGTAATGCACGAACGTAATGCTCACAACTTCCCTCTAGACTTAGCTGCTGTTGAAGTTCCATCTATTAATGGATAAGGTTTTTCTGCTAACATATAAGAATTTTTGAAGACAGAAATACCCAATATCTTGTTCTAGCAAGATATTGGGTATTTCTGTCTTTATTTTGAATCTTTTTTTCTTCTTAATCTTTCTATTCAGAATTCAGTTAACGACGAGATTTAGTATCCTTTCTTGCATTTTCATAACTCGTGAAATGCCGAGTAGGCACGAATTCCCCCAATTTGCGACCTACCATAGGATTTGTTATGTAAATAGGTATATGTTCCTTTCCATTATGAATCGCGATTGTATGGCCAACCATTGTGGGTAGAATGCTAGATGCCCGGGACCACGTTACTATTGTTTCTTTCTCCTCCTTCATATTGACCTTTTCTATCTTTGCCAATAAATGATGAGCTACAAAAGGATTCGTTTTTTTTCGTGTCACAGCTGATTACTCCTTTTTTCCTTTTTAAAGAGTGGCATTCTATGTCCAATATCTCGATCGAAGTACGGAGGTCAGAATAAATAGAATAATGATCAATGGAAAAAAGAAAAAAATCCTTTAGCTGGATAAGGGGCGGATGTAGCCAAGTGGATCAAGGCAGTGGATTGTGAATCCACCATGCGCGGGTTCAATTCCCGTCGTTCGCCCATCGCATTATTGCAAATTCCAAAAATGCAATTTTCCATATTCCTAGTTACGTATTTACTTACGGCGACGAAGAATAAAACTATCGCTATATTTTTTCCTTTTCCTAGTTCTTCTTCCAAGCGCAGGATAACCCCAAGGGGTTGTGGGTTTTTTTCTACCAATGGGAGCTTTCCCTTCACCGCCCCCATGGGGGTGGTCCACAGGGTTCATAACTACCCCTCTTACTACGGGGCGTTTACCTAGCCAACACTTAGATCCGGCTCTACCCAAACTTTTTTGGTTCACCCCAACATTACCCACTTGTCCGACTGTTGCTAAGCAGTTTTGGGATACTAAACGGACCTCCCCAGATGGTAATCTTAAAGTGGCCGATTTACCCTCTTTTGCAATGAGTTTCGCTACAGCACCTGCTGCTCTAGCTAATTGCCCACCCCTTCCACGTGTGATTTCTATGTTATGCATGGCCGTGCCTAAGGGCATATCGGTTGAAGTAGATTCTTCTTTTCTCTCAAAAAACCCCTTCCCAAACTGTACAAGCTTCTTCCAAAGCATACGGCTTTCTAGATGTATATGACGATCTCTAGACAGATGGATCTTATATGAATCATATGATGAAGTACCACATGAGTGGATATATAGGAAAGGAATCCAAATCTGCCGAATCGCTCATGTTATGATCTTCTACATCCTAGGTCTCTGCGTTCCGTCATCTGGCTTATGTTCTTCATGTAGCATTCAGATCGAATGACTCTATGAAATTACGTCGATACTTCCACATATTATGGGTAACGTAGGAGACATCCCTATTTTCCCCCGGGGGTCTTAATTACCACTGCTTAGCTTTCAATTTGCCTCTGACCATCAAATTAAATGTGAATAACCCGTCCTCCTCTCTTTGAAACAAGGGGCGCTTCCGGTTCTGTGCGTGCTTCAAACAATTTTGTCTTCTCCATATTACCATATCTCTAGAGCCAATAATTTTCTATGAGGAACTACTGAACTCAATCACTTGCTGCCGTTACTCAACAGTTTTCTGTTGAGGTCTATCCCGTAGAGGTAGTCAAATTGGATCAGTGATCGATTTCTAGGTTTCGTCGTAAACCTAATTGGTTACTTCCAATTACGTAAATCAATAGTTCAAACCGCACTCAAAGGTAGGGCATTTCCCATTGATATAGGAACTTTTGTACCAGAAACAATAGTATCTCCAATTATAGCCCCTCTGGGATGTAAAATATATCTCTTCTCACCATCCCCATAGTGTATGAGACAAATGTATGCATTTCGATTAGGGTCGTATTCTATGGTTACGATTCTACCAGATATGTCTTTTTGATTCCGTCGAAAATCTATTTTACGGTATAGGCGCTTATGACCTCCCCCTCTATGCCTTGCGGTAATGATTCCTCTGGAATTACGACCTTTACCACAACGGTGCCGTCCATGGATCAAATTATTTCGTGGATTGGATTTCACTTGCCTGTCTACGGTTCCCTTGCGTGTGCTCGGGATAGGTGTTTTGTATAAATGTTTCGCCGTATTATTAAGTATTCTCCTTTAGTTTTTTTCTCTATCTAGAAGTGGAATAGAATAACCCGGTTGAAGGGTAATGATCATACGTCTGTAATGCATTGTATGGCCCAGAATAGGTCCTATTCTTCTACCTTTTCCAGGTAGTCGATGGCTATTCACAGCTACCACCTTAACACCAAAGAAGAGTTCGACCCAATGCTTTATTTCTGTCTTAGTGAATCCCGATTCGACATTAAAAGTATATTGATTCTTTCCCAATAAACGAAGACTTTTTTCTGTAAATACTGCGTATTTGATTCCATCCATAAATCGACTTTCCCTCCTATGCTCTGAGTTCCAGTATCGATAAGAATTCGAGTTCTTATTGTTCTTATGTTATGGTATGAATATACCATACCAATTCGTTATGTATGGATGATGGATGAGATTCCATGGATAGAGAGCCAGTTCCAATAGACTTATGGAATGTTCCCGTTCGTGTGCATCCAGCAGGAATTGAACCCGCAAATTTACCAATTATGAGTTGGGCGCTTTAACCATTCAGCCATGGATGCTTAACAGGGATCATCGTACATCGTAAATAACCAATTTTCATATAGAAAGACATATCATAGAAAAATGAAATCGAAAATATTCCGAGATGGCAAATATTCGGAGATGACTATGAAAACACCTCTCTGGATCCTCGAATTGAAAGAGAGATTGAGAGGGATCAAGAATCCTAATTCTCGCTATTTGGAATGGATCCAATTCTATTGAGTCTGACTCATAGTGATCATTTCTCTTTAGCAAAGAATGACCTTGGTTATCAAAGGATTGAACAACCG